>NW_023645814.1:0-7937 GCF_015228065.2 Penaeus monodon
GTCAGGTTGAGACCTATATTGCCTATTTGCTACATGACTGGCTAGTACTCTGCCCATTATCCAGTCAACATGTGCAAAGTCAAGGCGCAGACCTTCATATCCTGATTACCAAAGATTTGACATACCCCACATTATCAGTCCTACAAGTGTCGAAAAGTGTTGGTGTTGGAATCTGTCGGAATTCTCCTAAGCGTCAGGATAAGCGATTCCCGATGCACCGAGTCAAACGCCTTCTTGAGTTCGATGTAGGCTACAAGCAACCCATGACCAAACTCACGACGGCGTTCCACAATTACTCGAAGCACTAGTATACGGTCTATTGTGGACTTGCCAGGAGTAAATCTAGACTGCTCCGGCCACTGATGTCTCAGTAGGTGGTTGCGGATCCGTTTCAGAAGAATGTGGGCGAGAACTTTGCCTGGTATGCTGAGTAGTGTAATGCCATGGTAGTTGCTACAATCCCAACGATCCCCTTTCCCCTTCCAGAGAGGGATGACCACGCCCCTCAGCAGGTCAGGGGTAATGGTACCAGACTGCCAGATGGCAGTCAGTACTATATGCAGGTCATAGGTTCACCCCCAGCCTTTAGCAGTTCAGCAGGGATATCACATATGCCTGCAGCTTTCCCACTCTTAAGCTTAGAAATTGCCAGCCTAACCTCTGTTAGGGTAGGAGGTTCCTCACTGATGGGTGGGTCTGGCACAGGCACTGAGACATTGCTTGCATCCAAGCTAACTGTTGGAGGGTCTACCTGGTACAACTGTTAAAAATACCCAACGTTCACGAACCCCAACATGATCTGAGATGATCTGTCCATCCGCTGATCGGACTACAGTCATCTTTCAGGAGGGTTTAGAGTTCAGTTTCTCAGGGCTTGGTAGGCAGGGTGAAGGTTATTTACCAAGAAATGGCCTTCGACCTCCTCAGCAAGATTCCTGATGAACTGTTCCTTGTCCCTTCTCAGCAGTGTCTGAGCCCTATGCACCATGGAACGCCTGACTTGATTCCCATTCAGCCGAGCCTTGCGACATGCTTCAGTCGCCTCTAATGTCTCCAGGGAGATGGAATTCTACCTTGCCCTCAGGCGTACGCCAATGGACTCCTGAGCTGCTTCGAGTGTTACGCGCTTGAAGAGATTCCACAGAGCAGCTGGGTCTGTCAGGTTGTTGAGTTCTGTGAATCGGTCAGAGACTGCCATGGTGAACTCACGGGCACACTCCTACTCCCTTAGTCTGTCCAGGTGAAACACCTTAGGGTGGCCACGGGGAGTTTTGAAGTGGACCCGCAGGGTAGCCACAACCATCCTATGGTCGGTGCCACAGAGCTCGGCACTCTGGTAAACCCTGCAGTTCTGGAGGATCCTCCATCGCGTGCTAACAAGAATGTGGTCGATCTCCTTGGCCACTGTACCAGTATCGCTGTACCAAGTCCAGCGATGTGGGTTGCAGTGCTGGACCTAGCAAAGTCCCGGAGAAGGAGGCTATTCCCGCTGCTGGGTCGGTCACAGCCGGATACCGCATTGAAGTCACCCAGAACAATGCGAATATCTTGCCGGGGGCAATCGTCTGCCACAGATGCGAGTTTGGTGTAGAAAGCCTCTTTCACATCAATTTTATATACATCGGAAGGAGCAAATACAGCAATAAGAGGCATGAAGCCAAAAGCATGCTTCAGTCTCAATGGCATATTACACTCATCAACCGGTGTCACCTCAACTACTGAGGGCTGAATTCGGCTGGAGATGGCTATGGCTACACCCTGGAGGTGGTGACCATCGCTGCGGCCCGACCAGTATTAGGTGTAACTACCCACACTGATCGTGCCGCTCGAGGTAACCGCTCATCCTATATATATATATTATTATATTAATATATATAATACTATATATATATATATATAATATATATATATATATAATATATATATATATTATAATATATATATATATATATATAATATATATATATATATATATATATATTTTATATATTATAATATATAATATATACATATATAGATATATATATATATATATACATATCTATATATATAATATATATATATATATATATCTATATATATATATCTATATATATATATATATATATATATATATATATATAATTGTGTGTATATTTATATCGAAATCTAGATAAATCAAAAGAATATTAGACTTCTATTGAAATATGACGCCACCACCACCGCTGTTTTATTAGAAAAATAGAAAAAACATATCTCCTTCAAGTGAATTAATAAATAAAAAAATATTAAAATCATAATTCCTGTAATGAAGGGATTAAGTAAACTATTGTTAAAATTTCCTGCATTTTACTGTTTTTATATTACATGAAAATGCATTAAATCTATTCAAATCAAATACATTAAATCTATATTCAAATGGAACGTTCATAAAAATTTTTATAGTTATAAACGATAGGCCCTGCTTACCGAAATAACCAACAAAAACACACAGGCCATGGTTACTTCGCAGATCTCTCCTGAATGACCTCCCACGGACAAGTAGGAGAGCGATCCGGGGTCAGCCTCCCGGTCACGCCCTCACAAGCAACGTCATCATCGTACGATGTCCTGTCAAGTTTTTTTGTTTTTTTTCACTGGTGCACCCATAATTTTCCTCTCTTTTCTAACACGGAGGATTCCTAACCTTCCACCCCCTCCCCTCAGTAAGAACCTGTCCCCCAGGATGTTATGCAGTTCTTTGTCACAGACTTATAACACATGCAGAAATCCTGCGCAGGAGGTACACAGGTACTACACCTGTAGGCTATCGGAATGCAGGAGGGGCCTTACATCTCCTGTTGTAAGCTATGTAGCTCACACTGATACCAAAAGTTTGAGTTACGTACACTTCAGTGACACTTAGGGGAGAGGATAACATTTTAGTTTACTACTTTTTCTTTGGTTTCAATACACATGGTATAGTTCCTTTTTGCCCATGATATAACTTACAACAAAATTTTCCCACAATATATAAAGTGTTCACCATTGTGAGGGATCACAAAGTCACATTACTATCACACTTATTTCTTGTTTGTTCTAGATACTTTATATGCACCCAAGAGCGCTCCAGGAGAGTCGAAGCGTCCAGTCGTGTTGGTAAGGAGGCTTGGTGATCAGAATCCCCTTTTCTAAGAGTTCATCCACATGAAGTACTTCTTGCCAGCAAACCTTGGGTGCAACTTTTAATGTCGTTTGTGCCAGGGAGGTTGACAGAGCTGGCACATGATAGTGTTTGCTGACACCATGCAACCAGGACCTCCCTGGATTTTCTTCTCGAGGAAGTGAGGTAATCCATTCTTCGCCTGACCTGATGACAGCAGGTAGAAAAGAGTCATCTAGGACCTCATCTCTGAAGTATTTTTAGGATTCCTTCTCGTCGAAAAATGCCCTGGATATACAGATAGTGACCTGTCCACGTCACAGGAGGGCAGCATCAGCCGCACAGATACTCCATCTCAATTGAATTTCTTTGCAGTCAATAAGATCCCTCTTCTTTACAACAAGGTCCCTGGCCTCTGAAACAAGAAGGACAGCGGTAGAAACCTGGGTATGCATAAAAACCGTGAAGCTCAAGGTTGGTCTGGGGAAAGATTGGACCAGGAAAGCATCCATCCGGTGGCATGGTAGAAGGAAGGTCAGATATGCCATCAAATTTTCTAAAGAACTGCCGGGCAATAGTTTTAAATTTGACGAAAAATAATGTGTGTTCATCATTTGCAGGAATTATGATGGACACTCCCTTCTTTGTTAGAGCACTTAATATTGATAAAAGTGCATGAGGGGCAATAAAATTTGACGAAAGTCTGCCTAAGTTTGCTTCCCATAACCCTCCCAAAATTAAATTTTGGTTTTCTTTTACTCCTCGGAGAATAGCCTAGTAGTTCCCCAGAACAGAACTACACAAAAATATATTCTCCAATAGCTGCAACCGTTAACCCATATCGTTGTCCTCGCTGTTTCAGCCTCGCAAATAACAACAGTATCAATCATTAATAACGACAGCCCTTTCAATAGCCCATTGTATTAATTTATCAGAATTCTTATTTGGGTGTGCAACACATCTATACTGTGATTAGTTACCCCTCCTATTATCAACCCTGCAATATTGCTAACCAAATTTAGTCCCTCCCAGAGAGAACGCTTCTGTCGGCCTTGATGAACTGACCTAAAAAAATTAGAAAAGTCATTTGATTATTTATATTCTTTCTAATATTGTCAATTTTCGTGACACTTGTGTCACGAAATTAGATCATCTCTGATAATCCAAGCTTTTTAATACTATCCTCAGTCTCTTGTAACTTCTGTCCAATCTTCAAAATGGGATTTAAAACCTCTCCCTGATTTACCTTGACAGGAACAATCTGTACAGTTGACGTATAAGTTACATTGGAATAGCGAACGAAAACCAGTCCAGAATGAGCAAGGGGCTCTTCAGATTCCATCCTGACCGTGGCCCTCCGGCTACTTATCTAGTTATAAATTGTTTTTGTATTTACTGTAAATAGGTTTTAAATATAACTCCAGGTTGTTATTTGTACTTTTTGTATCTTTCTAATTCTTATTACGTAAGTATATGCACGATATTTTCCGTATTTTTCAGCCCCACATATTTCTCTGAATATTCCAAACTACTGTCATCCTCAAATTCTGCTTCATTTTTTTTTCTCTCTGTTGGGTACACCTTCTCTATATTGTGGGCCTGACCCCTTGCTAATGACATTTCTAAGTTCAACTTATCAACTCGTTCTTTGCATTCTTTCCCGTCAACAATTCCCTTGATTTTAAATTCATCACTGATTTTTTTCCATTACCCCATGGCTCCACCCTTTTACTCACCCCCCCCCCCTTAGGAGTAGCTTTAAAGATATAGTAGGTCTCCTTCCACGATTTGTGAAGGCTTGGCATAAAGGTCGATCCCTTGGCCTTCTCTGGATATCTTCTTCAATACATTTTTTGTATTTTTTAAAAATGTTTGAGCCCATGAATTGTAAGCTAATTCTGCCAGAAGTAACATTTGAACCCACATTGACGGGTTGCCCCAGACCATTGCACATAAAATCTTATTTAGTATACCATTTACTCTTTCCACTTGTCCACCTGAGCTTGAAGTAATAGTATGTTTGTTTCTCATTTTCTTTTGTAAAAGTTTTATATAGTTTGTTTATGAACTCATTTCTCCAATCAGAAATGATTTGACGGGGGCCCCCTCTTTGTAAATGAAGCCGTTGGCGAATGCCCTCACGACTTCTAATGAATCCTTAGACTTTAATGAAACTGCAAAGAGGTATTTTATCAACGCATTCTCTACTGGAATATAACGAAAACACTCAGATTCCGAATACAGACCGACTATACCCACATGGACATGCTCTTGAAACTTATATATCTTAAGAGAGGAACAGGCATATGTTTGCCTGGCTTACAACACAAACAAATGTTACAAAATGAACAATATTCCTTTACTAATTTCTTCATGTTTGGAAAAAATGCAAATAATTTCAGTATCTTTAAGGTCACCAAGACACCCCTATGCCCTCCAACAGGAATCGAGTGAGCTAACCTTAAGGCTCTACTCTGATACAATTCTGGTATCACCATTCGAAAGACCATTCTAAAAGGCTAATTTAAAACATATTATATCCCATCAGGTCATACCTGATCATTTTCTATTCTCCCAGTGAGGTCACCTTCACCTCATAGATCATTTTTAACACGACCCCAAAGTGGGTCTTTATCTTATGAATTTCATAAACTATCTAGTCCCCATATGTTTATGATCTCAGGTGGACTACTGTCACTGCAACATACCATTTCTGACCTCGGAATATCAAGTGATTTATGCCTATAATAGATTTAGTAGCTTGGCGAGCAACCACCCCAACAAATAAATCGTCTATTGGCAGATCAGCTGCTCTGGTTCATGACAGCGCATCTGCTAAATAATTGTCCTTGCCCGGTAAGTACTCTATGCAAATATCAAACTCTGCTATCGACATACGCCACCTGGCTAGTCTTTCATTTCCATCTCTACTAGACAAGATAAAGAAGAGGCTATGGGTTGGAATGAACTAAAACTGGAAATCCCTGAATCAAAGTTCTATTTATCTTTAACCCATATACTATCGCCAATGCCTCTCGCTCTACAGTAGAATAATTTAACTCGTCACCTTCTAACTGTCGATTGAAATAAGACAGTGGTCTAAGGCTTCTATTATTATGCTCCTGTTCGAGAGCCCCCTCAATCGATGTCTTATTTGCATCTGTATCTTACACAAATGGATGGGGAAATTTTGGGAATTTTAACATTATATTCTCAGACAATACTGTATGCAGCTCGTGGAATGCTTCCTGTGTCCACGTTAGTTTCGTTTTCCCATCTTTAGCAGTTAGTCCTGCCGATATACGCCTGGAGCTCTTTCAAAATTATAGGTTGCAGACATCTCTTCATTGCTTCAGTCTTTTTCTTTTGTGGTTTAATACCTTTCTCACTAATCACAAGTTCAAAATACTCAACTTTGGACTTTAAAAAATAACAATTAGTAAGTTTGAGAGAGATTACTCTGTTAAAGACGACCTAAAGCTCCCATGTGTCTCCTAAAACTGTGATGTCGTCTAAATAAACAAAACCCACATCCCCAGACCAGACAGGACCTGATCAATAATCCTCTAGAAAAAAAAGTGTGTCTTTCAGCCCAAAAAGGCAACCTCATAAGTTTATAGTGGCTATCCATAGTGGAAAATGCCTTTTTCTCACAACTGGCGGGGGTCAGCAGTATCTCTGAGGTCCAAACATGAGAAGAAACGACTCCTACCTAGCCTTTGCAGGATAGAATTTATGTTTGGCAAGGGGTATCGGTATCGTCCTCAATACATTCATTAAGAGCTCTGAAATCAAGATATAACAACCCTCAATCTCGGTTCTAACCCGCCCTCCCTAACAGGAGCCACCTTGTCGCAGTGAGGGGTCCTGAGGTCCCAATGACCTGTTAAACCGGACCAGAGGACTACCCATACTGGAGGAGTCACCAGTGAGATATGAGACAAAATGGCTTCCTGATGCACCAAGACCCATGAGAGGGGATGGTGCACTGAACCCTGTTTCATTCCATCTTGAACCCGGGATTGATTGAATACTTCAAATTATCTGCCGTATCAACAGCTAAGGTCATTAGTGGCAAATACCTTGCTATATAGAAATCTTAAAATATTTTAAACTTTAAAAGTCTATTAATAAATATCTTACAAATAGTAATAAATATATTAAAAATCGAAGTACAAATATTATGCGCCAAGTGTATAAAATTATGGAATAAACATTATGCATAATTCAAATTTTATTGAAAATCTTAGTCTCCATAAGGAAACTAATAAGACCCTCTATGTCACAAACCTCCCAATACATTTTTCAATGTATATGGGGGAGATGAGTACATACATCTTTGGTTTGAGAATGTTGCACATCTTTCTACTATATGTGCGCCCTTAATGGCTTTTAGCATCCCTCACAAAGTGCTTCACCTTTAGAAATCATTGGTCCATGAAGCAGTCTTGTGTGCACTATTCTTAATCTCATTAATACAACTACTTTTCGTTTGGTGTGGATTCTGGTCACCCAACTAACAAAGTCATCTCTAAAATCTCGCCCTCCCTAACGTATGCCGCCTTGCAGTGGTGGGGGGGGCTTGAGGTCCCAATGATCTGGCGAGCCTGACCAGATTGATTGATTATTTAAAATTATCTGCCGCGTCAACAGCTAAGGTCATTAGCGGCGAATACCTTGTTAAACAGAAATATTAAAATGTTTAAAACTTTAAAAATCTATCAATAGATATCTCATAAATAACAATAAACAAATTAAAAATCAAAGCATAAATATTATACTCTTAAGTGTATAAAATTATTGCATAAACATTATC
>NW_023645818.1:0-20000 GCF_015228065.2 Penaeus monodon
ATTAAAACCCCCCGTCAACCAGAAAAAAGGACGACACGCACGGCAAACACATGTGGGAAGGTGGAAAAACCGGGGTGAGCGCACCATCCCCTCTCTAGGTCTTGGAAAACCAGGAAGCCTTTTTGTCCACCCTCAGGGGCCCCCTCCAGTAGGGGTAGCCCTCAGTTGGCCCCAAACATTGGGATTCAACCCCCCCCCCACCCCACAAACACACCTCGCAAGGCGGCTCTCGTTGGGAGGTCTTTTCTGAAATGTCTTATTTGATAGTTTTTCCCTTTTTTAAATTTTTGGGGTTCTTACCTCTCCTTTTTTATCATGTTGGGACAGTATTATTATTATCAGTTTATTGTCACTTTATCAACCATCATCTTTATTACATTAAATATGGTTTTTTACGAATTATCCAGTTAAAAAAATTAGGTTTCTTATTAAAATTTATCAAAATTATTTTAGCATCTTTGCATAAGTAACCCAAATTTTATAATCGTCTCATTTCCATTTAGAAGTAAAAAAAATAATTTTCTAATAGAAATAATGGCTATTCGAGTGTTTTCTGAAAACTTTTTTTGCCCTAGTTTTTGCTGTTTTCCGTTTTTCCGGGGTTTTTCCCTTTTTTTTTCGTTGATTATTTAATGGACATATTATAATTCTTTAATCATTATTTCAATTATCGTTATAATTATAATAATATTCTATTAATAACAATAAAATAATAATAGAATAAAAAAGTATCACCATTTTGTTTGAAAAACCTTTGTCATTGGTATTTTGTTATCATTATTTTTGCAGTAGAGAATGGCATTCCCACTGAAGTGGTTTAGACCCATTATGGAGTGTTGTAGTGGGGAAGTCCCCACTGTTGGATAACATAAAATCTCTTTATTAGATTTTTATAATTTTTCTTTATCCCATGAAAAATATTATAATACAAAAAATGATAACCAAAAAAACGACGAGACAACAACAACAACAATAAAATAAAAATAAAAAAATAAAATAAATATTATTTTTATATCATTTTATTTTTAATAACAGCAGAGTAATGATTATACAGCTTTTTTTTCCTTTACCAAAAATATCATGATTTTTTTATCAAAATCTATTTTTCATATTATAATCATTTTTGTAAAAATTAATAAATTATGGTTATTTCATTATTAAACAAAATTTTTTTTTTATCTTATCATTTTTATCGTTTTTAGTTTTTCATATTACTTCTTTTTAAAACATCAAAATATTATTATTTGTAATTATTGTTTTAATAATAATTATTGTTGCAATTATGAAAACTATTACTACTAAATAAAAATTTACCCCGACCGCCTCTCTCTCGCCACCAACACAAGGCAGGCTAGGGGGGGCGTGCTATACACGGGGGCTAAACACTGAACAGCTCCAAGAGGCACAGCACCACAGCCCCCAAAACACCAGGAGGGAAAACGTCGGGTGGCGAGGCAGGGCACGAAATAAACACACGATGACAGTTTTTCCCTTTATTTCCCAAAATTTTTTTCCCCCGTACACTTTTCTATGGGCACAATACGGGGGGGAAACCACTGTCACACAGCACAATAAGCATAACAGGGCAACACAAAATTCAGGTCACAAGGGCACCACGAGGTCTTCACCGGAGCAGCACCCAACTGCGTCTTTTGGTTTGTTCCTCCCCCCCCTGCTCACAGCCATTTTGCGTCCTTTTTGCCCGGGTCTTTCATTTTTAAACATTTTTCGCCGAGAAAAAAGACCCACTGGCGTAGCACTACCCCCCCCTATAAAGCAGAGCCCCGCTGCTCAAAACCCCAAACCTGAAAAAAAAACTACAAAAAATTTAAAAAAAAAATTAGCCCTCGGGAACAAAAAAAATTCTTTCAAACAAAAGTACCAAATTTTGAAAATCAGTTCTCAAAAAACAAAAAAATTTTTCCTCCTGCGCGCTTTTTTGGCTCCGCGGGGGTCGTTGGAGGAGGTGGGGCGGGGGTAGATGGCAGGGGCACCCAGGGGGTATCTTTGCCCCAAGCCGGGCCATGGTCCCACTGAGTCTGTTGCATCGCCCTCACCTCCAAATGCTGTTATCTGGGTCAGCTAACGTCATTTTTTTTTCCCCTGGCCCCAGGATAGTTCCGGCCCATGGTAACGCCACACCCGGCCCACGTGGACAAAAGAGGGCGTTTCGCCCTCTGCGATTCGTAGGTGACATCAGAGAGGCCCTACCCCGTGTATGGCCCTCCCGGGGGTTTTTTTCTTCCGAGACCCTCGTTTCCCGACCGTGTTTGCAGCCAACCTGTCACCTATGTTGTACCTCACCCCCTCTGCGTGGTCATGGGGCTTTTCAGCATGGCCGGTCCCTTGGCTTGCCACGCCCGTCGGGCACCTCCCCCAGGTTCCTGCAGTCCCATTCTAGCGGGTTTTGCATTTGGAAGTTCACGTCGGGGGGCCCGCCCTGTGGCCAAATTATGGAGCCTGAGCTCACGGCCAAACATGGTCGGGCAGGTTAAACCTTTTACTCATGCACCAGCCCGGTAGGCCATGAGCATGGGGGATTTGCGCCCCAGTCTTCCTGATTTCCCTGAAATTTTTGGGCAAAACTGTTAGCAAGGGTGGGTTTAAAAACCGCTTCCCCATCCATCGGACTGGGGAGGAGGGTGTTTCCGGTCTTGCGCACCCCTAAAGCTCGCAAACTCAGGAAACATCGTGCTCAAACTCCGGCCTGGTCAAGTGCAGTTCAGAAGGCACCCCAAAAAAGGGTAATGAATCATTCATAACACGCAGCCCGTTCGGCCTCGGGGTTTGGGGTAGGCATACCCTCGGGCCATTTTGAAAATAGTCAATTACCACAAGATGAACGGTTTTCCCTTTGTGGGTGAGAGGCACGGACCAGCAATGTTATTGCCACCGTTCCGGGGCCCCCCACCCCGTACACCTGTAACGGGCCGGTTTTTCTAGCGGGGCCCTTTTTTGCACTGCACCATCCATGTTTACCCCACTCAGACACGTCCTTTCATCCCCCACCCGTAAACGTTGACAAAGAGGCTCGGGGTTTTTTTTCCCCCAAGGGGCCCACGGGTAGCACCGGCATGAAATTTCCCCTCACAACTCAGCACGCGGGGCTCTGGGTATACAACTACCAAGTGTCACGTCCACTTCACTCAACGCACCAGCCTTACAAAAAACCGCTGATCATCGAAAAGTTCCCGGGTCCCCAGACCTTTGTGGGGGGCTTTGCACCACGGCCCCCCAAAAGGGGGCGTCCACTGGACCCCAAACCACCGGACAAGGGGAGCAAGGTCGAGTCCTCACATTGTGCTTACGCCATATCACCCCTTGGGGCATTCCAGACCTGCAACGGAGGCACAAGGTCGAGTCCTTCGGACACAGGGGGAGAAACAGCCTCAACGGGCGCGCTCAGGCTGAGCGTTCAATGGACACGACCCGGGCGGTGGCGAGTGGTTTTTGTACTTTTCAAGGGCCCAACCATCTTGCCAGCTACCCTCTGCCCCTTCGCGATTTCCCCCCCACGTGGGGCAGCAGGGTAGCCCGGGATGGTAAACCGGGCACCGTAGAGGATGGGTGAAAGTGCTCGAGACTCTTCCCACCGCCAGCAATTTTTCCCTTCCACAATATTTGCTTTCAGGCCTGCTGAATTGGCACGAGTAGGCCACGACATACTCCTTCCCGTCCTTTATCTGTGAAAAAACTCCCCCGAGCCTTCCGCACTAGCGTCAGTGCCCAAAAGGGTAAGGGAGCTTGGGTGGATAGGGCAAGCCCGGGCTTCCCCCGGCCTTTTCAGTTTTTAAAAGCAGAACACGCCTCGTCCACTGGAACCCACCCCTTTTTCGTGAAGTCGGGGAGAGGAGCACTACACTGGTAAAGTCCTGTACAAAGCAGCGGTGTATGTGCACGGGCCCGGGTAGTCGACTTGGGGCCAATTGGTGGGAACGGCCACTTCTCCCCACCGCCCCTTCTGGGGGTCGGTGCGCACACCTCTTGAGACTACATGCCCCAGAAATGGACCTCATGCGGGAAACAAAAAGCATTTCTGGGGCTGAGTTGAGGTTGGCCTCCTAAACCGCTGTAGTATTTCCCTCCACCCGCCCCAGCCCCTTTCTGAAGGTGTCCCAAAGACGATGACGTCATCAATGAGACAACGCCGTTTCACGAGGCCACCAAACCCCTCCATAGCGCTCAAAAACAACCAGGGGCATTGAGAGACCAAGGGCAGGGTTTGAATTCCCACAGCCTTCCCCAAAGGGAAAAAGGCAGTCTTTGGCTTGTCCCTTCCGTCTCCCCCGGTTAACCCCGACTCGGGTCAAATATGGAGAACCACCGGGCCCCCCCAAGCACGAGGTGTCATCAATTTCGGCAAGGGTTGATCCTGATATCTGTCATTCAGCCCCCCGGTAGTCCACACAGAACGTTGTGTGCCGTCTTTTTCTTCACCAGGACTACCGCTGATGACCAGGCTGTCTGACCGTTCAATCACCCCTGTGCAGCAGCTCATTGACGTGTGCTGCATCTCTTCTCTTTGGGTTGGGTGCAATACATGGGGGGGGGCCCTTGATGGGCAAACTATTTCCGGTGTTAATGCGGTGCTTCACCAATCCTGTGGGGCCCCAGGCCCAATCCCCCCTGCTAAACACATCTGATACGAAAAGGGGTGTGCGCTCTTCTCTGTCTGTGTTCCGTCGGGGATAGCGGCGCTCTGGTGCGCCAAGCCCTCGAGGAAGCGGGCAACGGCCCCAACCAACCAACTCCTCGTCCTGACGACCTTCTGGCGCTCCACTTTCTCACAAGTGCCCACTTTGCACAGCTGGCAGCTCGGGCCATCGGAGAAGTTGGCTACCAACACTGAAACTAACCCCTCCCGGGGTCCAAAAAGGCTCCCCCCAACCGCAAACCCACCCCCCGCTGCAATTTTTGGTTGGGGCCCCACGGGGCCTTACTCCAGCACATCTTGCGCGACCCCGGTTTTTTAGACTCTGTCCGGGGGCAAGGTTCGTCGCTAAACCAACTACCTCGCACGCCAACCCTAAAGCAAGGGCACCTTTTCCCGTGCCCCCCACCAGCTTCCGTCCAAGGCGACACGCCTTACTCGCGTCAGGTAGTCAAGGCCCAGCAAGCAGTCCCGCCCAGATCGGCCACATCACCGGGCAGCCCTGCACCGTGCTGCCCCCCCAAATACGAGCCTCACTGGCCCCTTGGCTGCACAAAATGCCCGTGACACCAACAGTCTCTGTGGTGCGCGGAAGTTGCATATTGGCCAACATATCAGGCCGCATGGGGTCTTCTCAGCCCCCTGTTATGCAGGCGGCAGGGTTTTCCCATCTATTGAGCCCTCCACCGCATCGTGCTGGTTCGAGGGGCAGTTTACCCAAGTGGGGGCCGGGGAAACCCGAGGGCGGGTTTTCGGCCCCTTCCCCACCTTTCCGCCTGTACCACTTCCTTACCTTAGGACATGATCAGAGGGTGCCATCCCTGCCACAGCCCTTTTGCGCACCGGGAAAGGCATCAAAATCCCGGTTGAGGGGACTGTTCTCTGCTCCCTGACACTGACTAGCGGCCCCCCTCTCCCAGCCCCAACAAAAGCTGGAAAGTTCTCGGCTCACTTCCTCAATGTACCTTCCCCACTTACCCTTTCCGGGCCCCGGAGGTCAGGCAGGCTGAGCAGTGGCCCTAGGCCCCTGGTTCCCTTTCGGGAAGGGCCCTCGAACCAAGGCCCTCGCCAGGCCACCTGCAAGCCCTCAGGGTGTGCTGTTTGACGTAGTTTTAAAAAACTGCTGGCCCTGCAAAGATCAAAAAAAAAACGCGGGCCAGGACCACAATCATCCTTCCGCCCCGCAGGGTACGCCTTTACCAGCGCCCCCACATCCGTCCAGCGGGACAGTGTCTCGCCCGCTCCGAGTCGCTTCTTCAAGGGGGCCCCCGAAAACCCCGCCTGGTGGTGGTCCCCCCCCGAAAGGGTTTTCAAAGCCTCCGCCCCGCTGGTGAAAGAGGCATGTTGGGATGGAGCAGATCCCCCAACCTTCCACCGTGGGGCCCCTTTAGCGCTGTTACCAGCTGTAGGCTTTCTTCCTGGCCCACCCCTGGGCGATGCCAGTTTTTAAAAAATTGGGGGGCGACAATGCCTCCCGGGCCCCCTTCCGTCGTATCAGCGGGCTTACGCCTCCAAATGTTGGGAGGCGAGGGGCTCGGGGGAAATGCTGCTGTAAAAACACCCCCGGGGGGGGGGAAGGGGTGAGGGAGGCAACGGGCAGGTTGCCCGGGCCCGATACCCAAGGGAGGGGTTCCGATGGGTCCCCAGCCTTCTGCAGCGATCATGGCTCCGACACACGATGCGAGGCCCGGGGGTTTCTGCCCCGGACCCCAGGGAGACCCCCCTAAATTGACACTCTAGCATCTGTTCCAGAACCTCGTCCCGCCTTCTCTGCTTGCAGCTTTCTACTCGTACGCCGCCTTTTCCCCCTTCACTTCCTCCCCAGGCCCGAACCCCGCCCCCAGGTCTGCACCTCCTCCATCAGTTCACTCTTCACGCTGTTTCAGGCCTTTTCGGGTACTGGATTTCCCTCTTCAAGATGCAAAATTGCTCTGTAGACCTAACAAGTTGCAGAAATGTTCCCCTACCCTTCCTTTTCCCGCATCTCGACGGTGGTGCGCGCTCTTTTGCCCTCTGTGCCTGCTCTTTGCCTTTGTGCCCTTTCCTCCCTCATACCGGCCAGCATGGCAGTGATCAGTCCATCTGGGCCGGCTTACCTCACTCGTCCTGCCTCAGTCATAGCTTCTCTCGCTCAGGTTTTCCGCCATCTTGGAATGATAAAAGGGGCGTCTCACTGATCAAATGTCAAAATCCCACTCCAGACACCATTTTTTACGCCAACCGCCTCGTCTCTCTGCCCCAAACAAGGCAGGGTAGGCAGACGGGTGCTATCACAGGGTCGGAACATGAACGCTCCAAAGGACCGGCACCACAGCGTCCCCCGAAAACCCCGGAGGAAAACGTAGGGGGGGAGGCAGGGGACGAAAAAAACACGAACATCTTTCCCTTTTTTACACAAGTTATTTACCCCTACACTTTTCTAAAAGGACAAAACAGGGGGGAAACCCCATGTCAACAGCCAAAACAGCTTTAACAGGGCAAAACAAAAATCAAAAAAAGGGCACAAGGGGACACACGGGTCTTCACCGGGGCAGACCAAAGGTCTCTTGGTTGTTCCTCCCTCCCCCGCTCACAGCCCGTTGCTTTGTTTGTCCCGGTCTTTTCATGTTAACACATGTTTTTGCACAGAGACAAGACCCACTGGGGTAGCAAAAATAATGTGATAATCATACTATTTTTATAAAAATCATTTTCTTAGAATACTAGTTATTTTTCGAATTATTCCCAAAATTATCAAAGTTTAAATTCATTTGATTTTTTTCATAAAATTTTCATGATCAAACCCCTGCTAATGAGGTCAGCAAGCAATGTGAGGAGTGACTGCAAAGTCAGTTTTTTAAATAATAGCATTATATTTATTTTTGAAAATTTAACGTTTTTTGCGTTGTGTTTGGTGTTATAATAAAAGTTCTAAATGCTACGATTTTTTGAATATAAATCATGGGGTTTTAGTGCACTCCCTGGTTTGTTGGGGGTGTTTAACATCTCCCAAAAAGATAAACCACCCTATCTCACCTGAAAACATAAGATATTTACTTTGTTTCTCCCTCCTCTTTGCCAACGAAAAGGGTCACAATTTAGTTAAACCATTATTTAGGGTTTTTTAGAAAAATCTCTTTAAAATTTAATTTTTTTTGTTGCTCAGCCCAAAAAGGGTTTTAAAACATCGCCGCTAGGCTAAATAAGGGTCTACAAAAAGGATCAAGGGCGTTTCAAGGGTATCACATACATATATCAAACAACGCCTAACTTTTTGCATGAGAACTTAGTGTTAATAACATATATAATTTAGTGTTTTTTAAATACTATCACTTCCTTCCCCCCTTTTTGGAAGATATTTTAAATAATAAAAAGCATAAAACACATGAATTATACATATTTCAATTTATATTTATCACATACCGATTACATTCAACAGTTACCATTTTCCCGTTAATATTACTGGTCAGCCCTATCTACGGGAATTTTTTTTTCGGGGGACCTTTGTGGGAAACCTTTTTTCATAGACTTCTGAGAAAAGGGCTACCTTTATTTTTTATTTCTTGGTGTTTTTTCAGTCCGAAAATGGGGATTGCAAGGAGGGAAATTTGATTACACCCCTTCCCCTTTTAAAAATGGCTTTTAGTTGATCAAATGCCTTTTCATTTTCCTACCATCTTGGTCTATACCTTAAATGCAATTTCCTAGCTTTCTATAGCCTTCCTTCAACCCCCTTTTTTTCTGAAGAGATATATGATTTATCAAACCTTTCTCCAACTTAAAATTTTCTATAGTTCTTTTACACTCTCAGTCAGACTTTTTATTAAACCCCTGTCTTGGTTTTAATGAAACCCAATCTACTTCACTTTCCTCCCCCCTCAAAAGAAAAAAAGGCGAACAACCCGGGGCGCATGAGGGTGGTTCTATATATAGCAAGAACCTTTTATACAAATGGTAAAACGGATCTGCTATGCCCCCCACTTTATTTTATTCTTTAATGTCGAACAAATCTCTCTGCCCCTCCATTTGTTGCGGGGAAAGGACACTACGGGTGTGTTTGATGTTTTCCCTTTCAAAAGTTTTTCAAATCACTTGAAACAAATTGAGGGGCCTGTCAGACACGATATGCTCAGGACACCATGGTTGAAACAGAGACAATAACACTCTAAAGGTGCAAATGCCGTTGTGAGGGCATTGGGAAACACCCCAGGCACTTACTAAAAGAATCACAACAATCGAAAGTGTGACCTCTAAAAGGGCCTGCAAAAACAATATGCAATCTCTGCCAAAGGGGTACTAGGTTCCCACGGATGTGTTTTCAAAGGGCTAGATTGTTTTTTCTGAAAGCGAACCCCGCAACATTTTGATTCATTTTCAAAGCCAGGCCACCCACAAAAGATAGCAATCGCTTTTTGTGCGTACAATACCTTTTATGTTCGGGATGTAAAATCCGCAAAAATTTCCTTCAAACGGCTGGAATACACCCTATTACTTTTCAATAACAACCTTTTTTACCACCCATATTCGACCATACCCCTGAAAAAGGCTTTACCTTGCAAAACAACATATCCTTTTCATTTGTTCAGACAATCTAACTTTGATAATAAGGGGTCACTTTTTGTTTTATCTGCAAATTTGCTTTGAGTTTTAGGGAACTCACATGCGTTACTAACAAAAGGGTGATCTCCCCACCGAGGCCCGATCAACCGGGAATCTGAAAAGCATTGCATGCCCCTTTCGATGTTTAACCCTTTCTCTATCTCGTAAATTTTAGGCGGGCCCGAGTTTAAAATCATTATGTGGGCGAGCTGCTACCACTCTGGCAACTCTTCTTGGTCCCCCAAAAAAGTAATAAAGGGGTTTTGGTTTTTATAACGTGAAACTTTTTTTGCCATAAAGGTACATGTGGAACTTTTAAAAGCCCAAAACAAAGCCAATCCCCCTTTTTTATTTAGAATTCTCGTTTGTTTGTTTAGCAATCGTGAAAACAAAAACAAATTTGGGCTCTTTTCCATCTTTCTAACGTGGGGCCCTAGCCAAACCAAACTTTCTTGTAGCGCAACACTAATTTTATAGGGTGTCTTTGGGAATGTACCCAAAAAGTATCACTGTGATTTTTAGCTTTTATTTTCAAAGATCCTGACTTTGATGACCAATTTCCATTTTCATTTTTTTCAGTCAAAATTTTACAGTGGACTAGCAATGGTGCTAAATTCTTTCAAATTTTCCGAAAAAAGGGTTTCCAACCCTAGAAACGATGTATTCTTTTAAAATCCTAGGCACTTTTTCTAATTTTTAAATGCCCTTTAAATTTTTCACCAGTCTTATGAATACCTTACCATCAAACCGAACCTAAATCTCCAAGAGTTTACAAAGAAAGCACTTACTTTTGTTGTTTTTATTCCTTTTTTTTATCCATCTAAAAAAAGCTAGCAACTTTCTAGGTGTTCGTTTTTGTCCTACCTGCAAAAAAATGTCTCTATAAAAAAAATATCCCGGTAGAATGGAATATTACCCTGGTTTTCTGCCAAAAAGCTGGGCTCGATGTATTCCAAAAACCCTGGGGGGTAAACAGCCCAAATGAGTGCTCAGATGCATACTTTGAGAATCTTCACCCTCATTAACTGTAAAAAAGTGCTTTAAATCTCTTTTAAAATACTTTTTCAATCTCCTATGGCAGCTAAATGTCTTGAAAATTCGGGAAGTGTTGTGCAAACTGCAATTTGGGGTTTACGTTACTTTAGTTCCACAAAGTTGACACTACCATTCTCTTTTCTATTGCCTAAAGGGGTACCCCCAAACCGAATAGTTTAACCCCTTTCCCCGGGTTCCCTTTCCCCTTCCAATCTGGAATTTTTGTTCACAGCGGCTTCAATGCAAAAAGGAAATTTTTGGGGGGGGTAAACTTTTCCCCTGGTTTTAGTACAATGATGCTTTTCTATTTGCAACGTACCTATTTCCTTTTTGAAAAAAATTTTTGTGTTAATAGGAAATTTTATCTATGGATGATATAGCTCTCATGTTTTCATTTGGCAATTCAAATTTTAAATGAGCGAGCCACTGCAAAACCTAAAAGAATCCATCTTTTTCCTTCACAAAAATATAAGGGTAAATTATCATGCACTTGATCTTTTCTTTACCTTTCCTTAGAATACCCTTACTGTCAACCCCTGAGAAAACCCTATTTTGCAGTCTTATCAGTGCTGCACCTTTTTCCCCGAAATTGTCTTAGCATATACCCGGCAATATAATGACATCTGCCCCCGGGATCAGCTGCATTACAAAATGGTTCCCCTTTTTTCTGAACATCTAAGTATATTCTTTTCTTTCTATCATTAGATACTTTAATTTATAGTACCAATCTTGTCAAATCATAGTCAAAATCTTTGGGGGCCCCCAGTCTTATATACTAATTCCCCGACTTTGAATTTGTTTTTTTGTACAAATTGAGCAAATGGTTCCATTCTTCAGTTTTAACACTGCTTTCCCATAGCTGGACATTTTCAGTATCTTAGACCATGTTTTCCCTACCAACCTACGGTAGCTTTGGACTAGAATATTTTGATCTGTTTGGCCTTGCTTTGGTCAGGGTTTGTTTTTAACCCCACTTTTGTCTGCTCCTTTGGAATAAGCAGGCAACCTTTTTCCTTTCCCACTTGTACCTTACTCACAGACTCCTTCCTTCTAAACATCAGCCTGTGATTTTGAAGTTTCCCTTTCCCTTGCCAGTTTTTATCAATCTATCTAAGGGTTTAAATTATCTTCCCAAAAAATATTTTTCTAATTTTCAGCTGGGGTGAATTTAATATAGCTTCAAAAATTTGTTTCTAGATCAGGAAATTTACCCAAGGAGTGCTTTCTTTTTAAACCTGTCCCCAAGATCTACAATTCATCATGCCCCGGCTTTCTATTTTTAAAATTTAAAACTTCAAAAACAGTTTTCCTGGGGGGAAAGGGTTTGGGCAAAAGCACAACATCGCTTTAGTTTTCTAAAAATACAAGTTTGGAAAAAGTTTAATATCTCTTTGGTTTTATTCCAGGTGATGCCTCAGTACCTTAATTTTTTTACTGGGTTGTTTTTTCAAGCACTGTAAAAATCCCCCAAGCTTTTTATCCCAAACTTTCCACCTGACACCGACCCGAACTGGGGCACCTTGGGGGAAAAAAATTCCCCCGGTGGCATACACCGGTATTCCCGGGGGTATCTCGTCGGGAAACGGGCAGTACGGCTGGCGGGCCACTTGATCCCTGTGGGGGGTCCCGCACTCTGCATTGGGGGATCAGGCCACAAAGATCGCCGGTAATCTGCGGGCCTGAAAAACGCCCCTGTGGGGGGGTTTAATCTATCTCCCAAACAGTTAAACCACTCCCTATCTCACCCGTATCATAGATATCATTTATATATCCCTCCTGTCGCCTGTTTTGGGGTGTTTTAATCTATCTCCCCAAAAAAAATAAAACAATCCCTACTCACTGACTCTAAATATGCACTTTTTATCTCCCATCCTCGTTGCCAATGAAGGAAAAAGAAGTTTAGTTTAAAAAAAAAATTTTTTGTAGGGTTGTAGAGAAGTCTCTTAGTCTAATTTTTTTTTGGCTCACCAAGAATTTACATACACGCCGTGGGGCATACATATAACGGGTCATAAAAAACAGTATAAGTCGTTACAAGGGTACACATACAATATAAAACCAACCCCAAACAATTTCGCAAAGAATTTTAGTGTTAATAACATATAAAAATTTGGTATGTAAATCAAAAAAAAATTTTTAGATCATTCGTTCACATTAAAGTTTTTCTATACGAAATATGATTTTGACATTTAATAAAGTAACTTTACGTGTTTAGATGATATGCTATAATTTTGTAAATCTGAAAAAGGCACTTTAAAATTTTCAGGTCTGGAGATATACCCCTTTTTGACCAAATGGCTTCACAAAAGGTTTAATGATTCGCAAAGTAAATGAATGGACTGAATAAATCCCTGTTTTAAAATGTTTTTCCCTGGGCTTTTTTGAAATTTCTTTAAATTTTTAAATATTTTAGGCTTTTGTTTTTTATTTTTTTTCATTATATTTTGTTTTTCTTGATCTCAGAAACTTAAAAAGTGGTTATATTCTTTCAATAGACTTTTTCAGTAAATTTACAAAATTTTACCCCGGCGTTTTGGGGGGGTGCTTCAGCGCAAGGTGAGGAAGCGATGGGGGGTGCCCAGATATGTTAAATGCTTACAGCCTTCCGCTTTCAGCTTCCCCACTGGGTAGCCCAGTGCGAAAAAAAGGGGCTTTTTGCATAAGTCTCCCCCGCCAGGTCACGCCCCTTTCCCTCATCAAAACTTCTGTAGTGCCCCTCGTGGCCCCCATTTTAACTGGCACCTTGCAGTCCCAAAGGTAAACTGTGGGGGGTCTCGGGCAGCAGGGGCTCCAAGGAACGGAGCCAGGCCCACCGGGGGTGAACCCCTCTGGCTCTGTACCAACCCTGCCCCCTAGCCCCCCTGGGAAATAGGGGAGCTCAGGGGGGGAGGTGGGGCCCTTTCCATCCTCCTCCCCCCCCCCGAAAGACCCATGACCTGGCCCCCCGGGGTGTGAAAACCCCTCTGGGTCTGTACCAATCCCGCCCCCCACCACCCTGGGATAATAGGGGAGCTCAGGGGGGGGGGTGGGCCTTGCCAGTCCTCCCCCCCCCAGAAGCCCATGAGCATGGCCCCCCGGCGTGTGAAAACCCCTCTGCCTGTACCAACTCCCCCCCCCTAGCCACCTGGGGAAAAAGGCACTTAGGGGGGGGAGGTGGGCCCTTGCCGCCCTCCTCCCCGCAGAAAGACCCACGGCAATGCATCTTTTAAAAGGGGATATGCTGGGGGGGGGGGTGTTGTTTTCCCCATCCAGAAAGAAAGGGGTCCGCTGGTGGGTAAATTTTGGGGGCGCAGGATGGAACGAGATTTACTCGTCCTCCCGTGCCCCCACAGGCGCCAACCCACCAGAAGCTTGTGGGGGCAAAGCCCCGGGGGGCCCCACAGGTTTGGTGGCGGCCCCCAGCCTCCGCCCCGTATTTTGGGGGAGCGTTGGGGGGGCTGCAGAGGGGGGTCACCCTAGGCCACCCCAAACAAAATTAGGGGGGCCTTTCCGGGGGGTAACTTACACGGTCAGGCTGCACGTGGTACCATCCAGGGTGTAGCCATAGCCTCTCCCGCACTTTACCCTCGGAGTTAGGTGACACCCTTGATGAGTGTATTTTCGCACGAACTGAGGATGTTTTTTGGGTCATAGTCTTTTTTGTATCTCCCACCGATGGTGGAAAAATTTAGGGAAAGAGGCGTTTCCCCAAACTCGCATCTTAGCTGACAAATTTCCCCCCACGAGATATTCGCATTGTTCTTGGTCAATTCAATGTGGGGTCCCCTTTGGGCCCAGCTGGTATGAGATGTCTTTGGCCCCCATGGCTCGGGAGCTGATCCCAGCAGCGAGAAAAGCCCCCTTTTCCGGGACTTTGCTAGGGCTCAAAAAATGAATCTCGGTTCCTAGTACAGCGCTCCAACCCACGCGGGACAGGTACAGTGATGGTACAGTGGCCAAGGAGACGCCACTCTTGTTAGCAGTGATGTAGGTCCCCAAAACGCAGATTTTACCAGAGTGACGAGTTCTGTGGCACTGCCCATAGGTTGGTTGGGGAGGGTCCCGAGGTTCACCTGGCAGTTCTGACCGATTCACGAACCGACAACCTGGCGCCCCATTTGCTTGGGGATCTTTTCAAGTGCATAACACCAAGCAGCCCGGAGCCATTGGCGTACGCCCGATTGAAAGGCAGAATGAAGTTACTTGCTCCATGGTGGTGGGGCTCGGACACTGCAGAGAAGGGACAAGGAACATTTCATCAGGAATTTTGCTGAGGGGCTAAGGTCATTTCTGGTAAATAACTTCCCCTGCCTCCCAACCCCTGAAAAAGCTGAACTCTAAGGCCCCTCCAGATGAGCAGTTGATCAGCGGATGGATGGATATCTCAGATCATTTTGGGGTTTGTAAATGCTGGGTGAGTTTTTTGAGATTTTGCCCCAGGTAGCCCTCCAACATTTAAATTTGGATGCAACGAGCACGTGCCTTCTGGACCCACCCATCGCGGGGAACCTCCTATTTTAACAGGGGTTTAGGATGGCGTTCCAAGCGAAGAGGGGGGAAAGCGGGGCATATGTGATATCCCTGGAACGCTGAATGCGGGGGGTGAACCTATACTCGGGCCCCTGCATACACCCTGAATCCCATTGGATTTGGGTACGCTGAGGGGGGTGGTCACCCCTTTTAAAATGCTAATACCGGGCAAATTCCACCCACAATCTTCTGAAAGGGATCTAACCTAGGGGTTCAGTAATGTGGAACGCCATTGTGAGTTTGGTCATGGGTTGCTTGAACCTACATCGACCTCAAAAAGGCTTTTGATGGGTGCATGGGAATCGCTATGGAACCCTGGGACTCGGGGAATTCCGCACGATTATTGGCCTAATAGAACCCTTTATACTGGTACTAAAAGTGCTGTAAATTGTGGGGGGTCTGTCGAATTCTTCCTGTTAATTCGGGGGTAAGCAAAGCTGCGTGTCTTAAAGGGCCCTTGAACGCCAGTTTTTTGGAAGCAAAACCTGGACACTATCCAGTGTTTTGGGAGTCTCGTTTGATGTCTTTTGTAAAAGCCCTTTCCCAGATCAGGGGGTACATTTGGCAGACCACAGTCGAACCGGTGGTTACCCCGTGAGACTGGCAGGGGCCCTGTTATTTTGCAAAAAAAAAATCCGGGATCCCCAAACTCGGGCTATAGGGGGCCCTGCTCTTTTCCCCTGTGGACGCCCTGCCATCATTTGTCTCCTGTGAGAAAACCCCTTTGGGTGGAGGAGCTGTGGAGGACCCAGGGGGAAATTAGGGTTGGGGAGGGTCGACGAGACCTGTCGCAAGGGAAACAGAGATCGCCCTGGGGCCTCCCCGGAGACTTGCCCCCGAGGGACCCCGTGGGTGGAAACGAGGGTGGATGCGGGCAGCGCCCCCCTCGTGTAGCCCTGAGGGGGAAAGAAGAGAGTTGCATTAAAGACCACCACGGTTTTGAGGCTTTTTAAAAAAAATTAAAGCAGAAACGTTTTTCAGTCTTTAAAAAAAAAAAGGGTTTTCCCCCAAATTCCTTTTACTTGAACACCATGGTTATTGTCTTCCCCAATTGTGTATGGGTTTTCATGTCTCTAGTTACCTGCTATCATAGCAAAAGGGGAATGGGGAGTTTTGCACCAACGGGACCCTCTAAACTTCCCTTTTCTCACCCCCCCCCTATGTAGGAAAACACGCCTGAATTCTTTTTTTCCTTATTTCAAATTTTTTTTTTATTTTTCTCCATATTTATTTTCAATCATGAAAGTCGATTAGCCCAAGGCCCACAGCCCCAAAAGGCCTTTTTTCCAAGGTGCCCAAATCTGGGGGTTTTTAAAACTTTGTTTTTTTTCAAAAATTTTTGGGTTGTTTTTTTTTAAGGAAATTTAAAGTTTTGTTTTTTGGGAGTGAATTTAATCCTGACCTACCGCCCAAATATTGCAACTTACTTTTAGAATATTCGTGAAATTCACGGATATTTGAAGAATTTTGCTTTCTAAATTTCAATTCAACTTTATTTGTTCTGCTGAAATTTGGGTTTTCAGACAGCCTTTATACAAAGTAAAATTTGGGTTGCCATGAATCCCTTTTTATATGTGAATCTTTTTAATTTCACATATTAGTCTTAAAAAGTCTCAAGCCTATGACAGATTTAGTTTTTTTTATTGACGTATATTTCTCCCTTTAAATTTTTCTAGAGTGTCGGGTAGAATTTAGCCATGGGATGAAAATTTTTTGGGTTATTTTTAACTGAGTGAGAGGGAAAAACTATGAAGCTTTTTTGGAGAGATGTTTATTTGCCATTTTCCTGTTAATGTCTGAACTTTTTATGTTAGATATCATAATGAAGTTTTACCCCGTAAAAACTTAAACTCGCTACATGATAAAGCGGTTAAATGAAGATGTCACCAGGACAAGCATACTGTATATGATCTTGGTCTGCTTGCTCACTTTCCGTTGGGAGAATTAAGTGCCTTTTAAATTTTGCAAAATGATGTTTTTCAAGCTAAATTGAAATAATGTCACTGAAGAATTTTCTCAGAAATGCCACCTCATAAACGGTGGTCCACACTTAAAACACTCTCTTGAGTCCTCCATTTCCTTTTTTAACAAAGCCGATGGGGTATTAATAAATCCATTGAAAAGCACCTTGTTAAAAAGAATGTTTAAACCAAAAAAAGTTTTTTCTGTCACCCATTTCCATGCTTTTTTCATTTGCATTCAGGGCTTGAAATCAATATTGTTATCGGGTTTTTGACGAATATGGGTTTAGTAACCCTAATGATTTGTTTCCTTTGATTTTAAAAAAAATAAATAGCAAAAAAAAAAAAATCCAAAAAAATTTGCTGTAACCCTTTCACCCCTTTTGTTTTTCAAGGGTCACTTTTTGGGTGTGTTTTTGTATAAAAATTTCCCAAGGACTATGGCCATTTAATTACCCAATTTTATTGATTTTTTTGAAGTTTGTGATAAAAACTTTCTGTAATTTGAGACGTTTCTTCCCAAGATTGTTTTTTGGTTTAGAAAGAAACCAAAATCACAGACGCATTGCTTTTGTTGGTGCATGAAATGCAATGTCCTTTGATAAGGTATGTGCAAGGTTGTCTCTCTGGGTTTTAGTGCAACTTTTTATACTCAGTCCAAGGGTTTTTATTTTTAAATTTCAGTCTGTTGGGTGTTTGTTTCCCTGTGCCTTCTGGGTTTTCAGGTATGTTCTGGCTCTTTGCTATTTTAAAAACAAACAAAATTTTTGGCCAAGCTTTTCTAAAACAATATTGGAATTGCTGGATACTTTCTAAATACTGATATTTTCCCTTTTCTGACAAATAGGGAAAGTGCTGACAGCCCCAAAGTAGACCTGATTAAATTTAGTCGTGATGCCCCCCATGGGCATGAAATAAACCCCACCAAATCCAAGGAAAAAATTTTGAGGCGATCAAAACCAGTTTCCTCAGCATGCAAATCTGCTGTTAACTTAGGAAAATGTCCCAGGCAGTTTATCATTGCAATGCAAGAAAAAATTTCGAGACAACACTGTTGTAGATGCCTTTTTTTTCATTCTGCCTCATTTTGGTTACCTTTGATAAAAATTAAAAAAAATGGCTCCTCATTGGTTGTTTTTTTGGGCAGTTTATCAGAGATAGCCTCCTTAAAAGTGTGGCAAACCTTTTCTTTAAAATAAGAAAAAGTTTGAGGCAAAACAACAGCTGTGCGTGACTGGGAAAAAGTTTAAAATGGATGCCCAAATGCAACATATTTTTGTAGATGAAAATTTGGTTCATTGTGTTGCCTGCATTTCGATCAAACCATCCCCGCAAATTTTGGTTTATTGGCATGGTTTGTCAGGGAAATTTAAATTTTAAATTTATATTCATGATTACACCACCAAATCGTACTTACTTTGCAGTCGTAAAGTACTTGGGATCTATATGTGAAGCCTGTAAATTAGTCATTTCCAATCAGTAGTGATGTGTCACGGACCCCCTTGTTTATGTTTGTTTAGTCGTTGTTTGGGTCGAGTCCCGAGAAACTTTTGGTTCGTCAGATTGTGGTCGATTTTCTGGTTGTTTCAAGATATTATGTCAAAAAATTTGCTTTCATCCTTCCAGGCCACGATGCTTATGTTAAACAATATCCATGCTAGATTTTTCCCCTTAATTTCAAACAATTATAAAAATTGGATACTTGAAATGTTTGAAAAAAAATTCCCAAACGTTTGCCTAGATGCAATGCAAAGGGTTTTCGTCCGGGATCGGGACAAATATTAGTAAGGCACGAGCTAAAGGTCTGTAAAAAGCATTACCCGAAAAGACCCAAAACCTTCCTTCGGTTGATGTGTAAAAAACAGTGGGGGTGTAATTGAAAATCCTCGTTGCTTTGTTTTATCTGTTGCCTTGGTTCTAAAAAAAAGGGGCTAAAAGGTTTTGCATTATTTTAAAGGGTTAAATACAAACGACAAGGATAGTACCGAATCCCATGAGTGAAGAGTCATAGATTAGCAGCGAAAAACACCCGGTTTTCTTTTGAACAAAAAATATTTAATGATATCTGGGGCACCTGAAGGTCGCACAAATTTCCTTTTCATCTGTGGCATTTGCAGGGGTTTTCCCTTTTTGGGGCCCGGGCCCCCGCTCTGACTATTTTCCCAAAGGACATAAATTTGTTTTATTGCCTTTGCGGGCTCCCAAAACGGTGCTTATTTTGATGATGTGTTTTCACAGTTCTTTGGGGAGCAACTCGAAAATCTATGGGAATTTTACGGGCTTTTGTTTGAACCATGAAGGTTCAATTTACGATCGAAAATTTAAGCTTTGGGGTTCAGAAACTCTTAGAGGGATTTTACCAGATCCAAAGAAGGCTGTGGCCAAAAAAACAGGGAAGCACTCTTTAAAGGGGTGCGAATTTTTTAGATGTAGGGGCCTTTTAAAGAGCATAGCCTCACTATCTGCAATTTGCTGCCCCTTTAACCCAAAAACTGCGAAAAGAGGGAAGTTTTGGGGTCAAATGAAAAGAAAAAGGCTTTAAAACCTAAAAAAACATTAAATAAACCCCGTGCTGTCTCGGAAAGGAATATGGTTATCTCCACTCCATAGCATTTTTTTTCCGAAGCTGATACCCAAGAGGGGTCCCCCACAATGATGGGGGAAAGGGTCGAGCTTTTGATCATAATTTTATAAAAATGATTTTTTAAAACCCAAAACTTACTTTTTCTTTGGGTGCACATCCCACGTTTACAAAAACGTCACATGAGCCCCATAATCATCAGTATAAACCTGTACAAAATGGTACATCTAAATTTTGCTCCCGATGCTTGCACCCGGGGTTTGGGAAAAAAATTTTAGTCTTGATCCCCAAAAAAGTACAAAAGCTTAAAAAGAGGGTTCCCGTGGTGACAATATCCTTATAACGAAAACTGCCCCTGGGCTTGGACGGGGCAAACTTTTGAAGGCTTTGTATCATATTTTTCCACCTGTCCGACGTGTTTTGCTCCATGAATTTTTAAACCCCATGCCCCCAGAACTGTGCTTTTAAAATTTCTGTTTATTTCCCCTTTAGGCATACCACAGGGGTAGAATACATACGTAAAATACCACTTTTATATTTTCCTAACCTCCTAGGGAAATTAGAAAAAATTTATTGTCAGGTATACCAAAGGTGTGAAGGGGCCCGTATACCGGCAAGCACCAAGGGACTAAAAAGAGTAACTGCGATCTTATGTGCGCTCGTTTTGTCGATCTTTTAAAACCGG
>NW_023645818.1:25000-57500 GCF_015228065.2 Penaeus monodon
GTTTTATCATGATTTTTAAAAATAAAGTGTTTTTAAATTCTTTTCACTGAGTAATTCCCATATGGAGAGTTAAATTTTTCTTTACTACTGCGTCCACAATAAAAAAGTACCCCGAATTGTATAAAAACTAGTGATGCTGCGCTACTATTTTACTAGATTTGTTTTTGGTAACGTAGTCACAGTATAGCCTGCGAAAACACGAACCCTCTACTAAAAATAATATTAATGATAATAATAATTACAGCACTCTAATCCTTTGTTGTAAGTTACTATTGATCGAAAAAAGGAACCGAAGTGTAAAAAATTTGAAAATGTCAAGTGATCACCTCTGGCCCAAAAGAGCTGCAAAAATGAACCCAGTAAAATCAAAGCAAATAAACCCCAAGATCAAATTTAATTTGCATTTTTTTTTTTTTTAAAATTTGGGCACAAGTTAGATTTTATTTTTTTCTCAAAAAGGTGCCAGAGTAAAAATTTTAGAAAGTTTTGAAAATAGGGGGCAGCTTTTGTGGGGGCTCTTTTAAAGCAGTTCAGTCTTTTTTTGTATTGTATTTTTTTGGGAGAATTAACATTTTATGCCGGGATGCTTTTGTAATGAAGCCTACAAATACATGCCTTTTCTTTGCAAATTACAAGATGAATTTATATTTTGGGGGTAGAAATACTTTCCCTATCAATAATTTTCTTTTTTATTTATATGATATTCCCATTGATCATGGAGCTTAAAATTTTTCTTTATCTTAGCCTTTTCAAGTCACTGATGTATCTCTTCCCAAATTTATTCTCTGAAAATACACTTAGTTCAGGATTAGTCTGATTAATGAGCGGGTTTAAAAAATGATAATGGCAAAACTATCGGGGAAAAGGAAAGAATTCCCAGCATTACAGTAACAAAAATTTAAACATCCAGTAAAAATGAAAAAAGAAAGAAAGAAAAAAAAAAAAATATAATTATATATATGTAAATAATATAAATAAAAATTATAATATTATATATATTATATATTAAAAATATATTATATATAAATATCAACCAGTAGTTACAGCCAAAGGGAATGTGTGCAAAAAAAAAAGCACAAGCAAAAATTTACTGAATACTGAAATTTAAAACCTTTAACCCCGACGATAGATTTTTTAAGGGAAAAAAATGAATAAACACAAAGGAAGCAAAATTATACAGCCCAACTAAAATTAGCGTCCCCCATATCGCGCTAAAGCACACGGAAGTGTTTCCCTTTTAGCATGTTACATATGACATTTGTTAAAAATTCTAATAATACCCGCACTCACCACGTATCCGGGGGATCGAGATAGTTGAAAAGGGCCCAAAGGGGGAATGGCCCTTTAAAGAAGATTGTTGTTATCGCGGGGTTACGAGCAGCGGTCTAAACTTTTCTCGGCTTTTTTGCCTATTTCCCTTTGTTGTTTTTACAGGGACTTTAGTAGTTACAGTTAACGACGAAATCTTTTCGAAAACCCGTGTTTTGGAACTTTTGAAGTAATGGGAAAGGGTCGAACGGTGGGGGATTGCTAGGTGGGGACCCAAGAGCGCGTTCCAATATTTTTATTGGAATGATGAGTGGTCAGTAAAAATTTTCATTTCAAAACTTCTTTTAAAGGATTTTAGCCTGCGGGAAACACTTAGTTGTAAATACCGGGTTAAACGATCGACAATCGAGCGCACAAAAGATCGACAGTTACTTTTTTAGTGCCATTGGTGTTTGCCGGATACGGGGCCCTTTCACCGTTGGTAACTAGACAATAAAATTTTTTCTTTTTCCCTGGGGAGGTGGGAAAAATAAAAAAGTGTGTATGTTACAGTATGTAGTCTACTCCTGTGCGATCCCTAAAGGGGATAAAACAGTGAATTTTAAGAACAGTTCTAGGGCTGGGGTATAATTCATGGATGCAAAACCAGTGGGAAGGGGCAAATGAACAAGAGCCATTCATCGTTTGACCTCGTCCAAGACCGAGGCATTTTTCGTTATAAAGGAACTTGTCACCAAAGGAATCCCCTTGTTAAGCATTTCGTACTTTCTTGGATCAAACTATCACCCTTTAAAGTTGCCCAAAAATCACGGGGCGCACGGAGATAAATTTGAGTACCCTCTTTACAGGTTTATCTGATGATTATAGGGCTCTTGACGTTTTGTAATACGTGGAAGTGGGACCAATGAACAACAAATTTAGGTTTTAAAAATCATTGTCAAAAAAAATTATGATCAAAAGCTCGGATTTTTCCCCCCATCAATTGTGGGTCCCTACTCTTGGGTATCTAGCTTCAAAAAAAAAATTGCTATGGCAGTGGAGCATACCATGATCTCTCTGCACGAGAAAAGCAGGGGTTTTTTGTAAGATTTTTTTTTTAAAGGGTTTAAATCCCTTTTTTTCCTTTTTTTTGACCACATAAATTTCCCCCTTTTTTTCGCTTTTTGGTTAAAGGGGCAGCAATTGCAGCAAAGTAGGGCTATGCTCTTTAAAAGGCCACTACAGTCTAAAAATATTCGCACCCTTTGAATGAGTGTTTCCATTTTGGCCACACCCTTTCTTGGATCTGGTAAAACCTCTAAAGATCCGAACCCTAAAGACTTAAATTCTCGATTGAAAATTTGACACCTTCATTTTTAAAACAAAACCTGAAACTTTTCCGATAGTTTTTCGAGTGCTCCTCAAAAAAAAGTGAATCACTCTCAAGAAAGCTACCGTGTGGCAGCCCAGAAAAGGCAAAACACAAAATTCATTGTCCTTGGAAAGTAGTAGGCGTGGCCGCCCAAAAAACCTCTGAAAACTGCCACAGATAAAAAGCGAAATTATCGACCTTCGGGTCCCAAAAGATATTTTAAGTATTTTTCGTATCAAGATGATAAACCGGGATGTTTTTCGCTGCAAATTTTAAAGCTCTTCACCAGGTTTCGGAACTACCCTTACGTTTGAAATTTAACCCTTTAAAATCAATGCAAAACCTATTACCCATTTTTTTTGGAACCAAGGGAACAGTGATAACTAAGGCAACGAGGATGAATACACCTCCTACCGCATTTATCACATTTTAACCGAAGGGAAAGGCTTTTTTCTTTTTTGGTAAATGTGTGACAGACACATTTAGGCTCATGCCCTTTTCTTAATATTGGCCGATACCGGACAATAACCTTGCTTCATCATAGGCAAACATTTTGGGGTTTTTTCAAAAAAATTGCAAAATATCAATTTTATAATTCTTTGAAGTTAAGGGGAAAATCAGCATGGGGGTACTTTTTTAACATAAGCTATGTGGCACTGGAAGGACTGAAAGCAATTTATTGACACTAATAATTTAAAAACCCGAAAATCGACACACCAATCTGACTGAACAGAAAGTTTCCCGGGACTGACCTTAAAAAAGACGAATAAACAAACTAAAACAAAGGGCATCACGTGACACATCATACTGATTGGAAATGACTAAATTACAGCTTTACCAGTATAGATCCCAAATACATTTGACCTTGCAGAAGTAAGTACGATTTTGGGGGGGATATATCATGCATATTCAATCTTACAATTAAATTTCCCGACAAAACCATGCCAATCAAAAACAATTTCTGGGTGGATTGATCGGAAAGAAAGGGAACACAATGAACCAAGATAATCATCTACAGAAAATAGTTGCATTCGGCCCCATTTCAACTTTTTCCCGTGACACCGCAACTTTGTTTTTCCTCAAAAGTTTTCTTACTTAAGCAAATGGTTGCCAACTTTTAAGGATGGCTATCTTGATACTGCCCCCGAAACAACCAAGAGGATGCCATTTTTTTTAAATTGTAATCAAAGGTAACCAAAGGAAAATGAAAAAAAGGCATTCAAGCAGTGTTGTCTCGAAAATTTTTTTGCACTTGTAATATGAAACTCCCGGGGACTTTTCCCAAATTTAACCCAGCAACTTGCATGCTGAGGCAACTGTGTTTTAATCGCCTCCAAAATTTTTCCTTTGGACTTGTGGGTTTTAAATTTTATGTCCCCGGGGGGGATCACGACGAATTAAATCAGGTTACATTGAGGCTGTCAGCTACTATTTTCCCCGTTGTCAGAGAAAGGGAAAACAGTATATAAAAATATCACTAGCATACCCAAATTATTTGAAAGCTGGGCCCATTTGTTTGTATTTAAAATGAGCAAAGAGCCAAGAACACTATCCTGAGGAACCCAGAAAGGACGGGGAAACGAAATCAAAAATGCAACTTAAAAAACAAAAACCCTTTGACTGAGATCAAAGTTTTCACTAAAATCCAGAGAGACAAGCCTTTTACACATGACCCTTTTCAAAGGGACATTTTCTTTCAGCACCCAAAATAAGCAATGCAGTCTGTTGATGTTTAGTTCTTTTTAAAACCAAACAATTTTGGGAAAAAAAACGGTCTAAAAATAAGAAAAGCATTTCATCAGCAAACGTTCAAAAAATCAAAAAAAATTGGGGTAATTTAAATGGCCCATAGTCCTTGGGAAAAAGGGTTTTTTACAAAAGCACAGCACCCTAAAGTGACCCTTGACAACTAAAGGGGTAAAGGGTTTCAGCTAAATTTTGGGGGTTTACTATTTATTCTTTTTTTAAAAACAAAAGGAAAAAAATCATTAGGGGATACTCAAAATATTCGTCTAAAACCGAAAAAGATACTTGATTTCAAGGCCCTGAAGAAAATGAACAAAGCATGTAATGGGGACTAACAAAACTTTTTTTTGGGATTAAAGCATTCTTTTAACAGGTGTTTTCTAAATGGGATTATATGTAATACACCATCGGCTTTTTTAAAAAAGGAATGGAGGACTCAGCCAAGATGCTTAAGTGTGGACCCCCGTTATGGGGCTGGGGCATTTTGGAGAACTTTTTCAAGTGGCTTATTTTCAGTTTTAGTTTGTAAACATCAGTTGCTAAATTTCGAATGGCAATTTAATTTCCCACAAGGACAAGTTAGCAAGAGACAGAGACTATACAGTTGCTGTCCTGGTGACATCATTTATTTACCTGTTTTTCTGTGAGCGAGATTTAAGAATTTTACTGGTAAAACTTCATTTTGAATCTAACATAACAATTAGAGCATTAACAGGACAAGAGCAAATAAAAATCTTCCAAAAAATGCTACATAGTTATCCTCACATCAGTTAATAAAAGACCCAAAAAATTATCCTCCCATGGGTAAGCCCAACCCCGATACATTGGAAATGTAAGGAGAAAAAACGGTCAAAAAACAATCATAAAAGCGTCATAGGATTTAGACTTTTTTAAGACTAATATGTAAAAATTAAAGGATTCACACTATCACAAAAATGTATATGGCAACCACATTTATATTTCGTATAAGGCATGTCTGAACCAGATTTTCAGCGAACAAATAATTTTGAATTGAATTGAGATAACTGAAATTTTCATTCAAATATCCGTAAATTTTCACGAATATTACTAAAAAAAGTGAAATACTTTGGACGGTTAGGGTCAGGTTAAATTAAACATCACCCAAAAAAAAAAACTTTAATTCGCATAAAAAAACAAGCCCATAAATTTGAAAAAGAAAAAATTTTTCAAACCCAGATTCTTAGCCTTGGTAAATGAAGGCCTGGGGGGACGGGGGCCTTGGCAAAATCGACATTCAGATTGTAATAAGAATGGAGAAATAAAAAGAAAATATGAAAAAGAAGGAAACAAGAAATCAGGGCTGGCTTTTACAATGGGGAGGGGGTGGAAAGGGAATTTTTAGAGGGTCCTTTGGGTACGAAACTCCCCATTCCCCTTGCTAGATAGCAGGATAATAGAGACATAAAAACCCATACACATTTTGAGGATAGACAATAACATTGGTTAAAGTAAAAGGAATTTAGGGACAACCTTTTTTTTTAAAGAGAGAGACGATTCTGCTTTAATGTTTTCTACATCGCCCCCAAAAGTGGTGCGTCGTTAATCGCAACATCATTTATCCCCTCAAGGGGGGTAACACGATGGGGGGGCCTCCGCATCCACCCTACGCTTCCAGACGGGACCCCCGGGAATTCCAGGCAGGCCCATGGGTATTCTGATTCCTTGCGAAGGTCTCGTCGAGCTGCCCAACCCATAATCTCCTGGGGGCCCCCCACAGGCCCCCTCCACCCAGGGTTGTCCACAGAGGACAACCTGATGGGCGGGTCGTCCCCGGAAAAGAGCTAGGGGCCCATATAGCCCGAGTTGGGGATCCCGGATTATGCAAATAACAGGTCCCATGCCCGTCTCAGGGTAACCACCGGGTTTTACATTGGTCCCGCCAACTGTACCCCTATCTGGGAAGGGGCTTGTTTCAAAAAACATCAAAACGAGACTCCAGACACGGGGTAGTGCAGGTTTTGTTCCATAGAGCAAATGGGAGTATAAGGCCTTGAGACACGCAGCTTTTCTTCACCCCGAATTTAAAAGGGAAGAAGTTCGCAGACCCCCCCCCAATTTTTCAGCACTTTCAGTACCGTTAAAGGCTTGCTAAGGCCAATAAACTTTCGGGAATCCCCCGATCCCAGGAATCCCCTAGCGTTCCGATGCACCGAGTCAAATGCCTTCTTGAGGGCGATGTAGGTTCAAGCCCCCGCCAAAAATCACAATGGCGTTTCCCTTACTCGAAGCGCTAGGGCAGACCCGTTTCAGAAGATTGTGGGGGGAAAATTTTTCCCGGGTATCTAGCTTTAAAGGGATGACCCCCCCCCCAGCAGTACCAACTCCAATGGGATTCAGGATGTATGCGGGCCCTGAGCTATAGGTTCACCCCAGCTTCACGTTCGCAGGGATATCACTATGCCTCGCTTTCCCACTCTTCGCTTGGAATCGCCATCCAAACCTCTTTTAAAGATAGGGGGTTTCCCTCGCTGATGGGTGGGCCCAGAAAGGCACGTGCTCGCTTGCCCCAAGTTAACTGTTGGAGTCTACCGGGGAAAACTCTAAAAATACTCCCCCCATTCACAAACCCCAACTGATCTGAGATATCCATCCATCCGCTGTCAACTGCTCATCTGTGAGGGGCCTTAGAGTTCAGTTTTCTGGGGGTTTGGGTAGGCGGGGGAAAGTTTTTACCAGAAATACCTCACCCCTCAGAAAGTTCCTGATAAACTGTTCCTTGTCCCTTCTCTGCAGTGTCCGAGCCTACCACCATGGAGCAATGTAAACTTCATTCCCCTTGCAATGGGGCTACGCCAATGGCCCCGGGCTGTTTTGGTTTATGCACTTGAAGAGTTTTCCCCAAGAAACTGGGTCGCCATTTGTGGGTTCTGTGAATCGGTCAGACTGCCAGGTAAACCCTCGCACTCCCCCAAAACCCAAACCTATGTCAGTGCCCAGAACTCGTCACTCGGGAAAACTCGCTTTTCGGGAGACCTACATCACGTGCTAACAAAATTGGGGTCGTCCCCCTTGGCCACTGTCCCCCTATCACTGTACCTGTCCAGCGTTGGGGGTTGGAGCGCGGGGTACTAGGAACCAGAGATCCTCTTTTTCTGAGCCCTAGAAAAGTCCCGGAAAAGGGGGCTTTTCTCGCTGCTGGGATCGCTCCCGAGCCAGGGGGGCCAAAGACATCTCATACCCTGGGCCCAAAGAGGGACCCCACTTGAAGTGACCAAAAACAATGCGAATATCTCGTGGGGGGAATTGTCACTACAGATGCGATTTGGCTAAAAACGCCTCTTTCCCTCAATTTTCCCATCGGTAGGAGCTTTAACAAAAGCCCTATGACCCAAAAACTCCTCAGTCTCGTGCGAAAATACACCATAAACTGTGTCACCTCAACTCCGAGGGCTAAAGTCGCGGGAGATGGCTATGGCTACACCCTGGATGGTGACCACGTGCAGCCTGACCGTGAAAAGTTACCCCCCGGAAGGCCCCCCTAAGTTGCCTTGGGGGGCCCTAGGGTGACCCCCCTCTGCAGCCCCCCCAACGCTGCCCCAAAAAAGGGGGCGGCAGGTTTGGGGGGCCCGCCACCACCTGTGGGGCCCCCGGGGCTTTGCCCCACAAGCTTCTGGTGGGTTGGCCCTGTGGGGGCACGGCAGGACGAGTAAATCTCGTTCCAATCCTGCGCCCCAACATTTACCCACCAGCGGGACCCTTGCTTGCTGGATGGGAAGAACAACACCCCTCCCCCCAGCATATCCATTTAAATGATGCATTGCCAGTGGGTCTTTCTGCGGGGGGGAGACGGCAAGCCCACCTCCCCCCCCACTGCCCTATTCCCTAGGGGGGCTAGGGGCAGGGGTTGGGACAGAGCCAGGCGGGTTCACACCCGGTGGCCCTGGGTCAGGGTCCTTTCTGGGGGGGGGAGGACGGCAAAGGCCCCCCTCCCCCCCTAAACTGCCTATTTCCCAGGGGCTAGGGGGGGGATTGGTACAGGCCCGAGCGGTTCACACGCCGGGGGGCCTGCTCATGGGTCTTCTGGGGAGGGGGACTGGGAAGGCCCCCTCCCCCCCCGAGCTGCCCCATTATCCCAGGGTGGCTAGGGGGGAGGGGTTGGTACAGACCAGAGCGGTTTTACAGCCGGTGGGCCATGGCTCATGGGTCTTTCGGGGGGGGGGGGAGGATGGCAAGGCCCCCCTCCCCCCCTGACTGCCCCATTTCCCAGGGTGGTAGGGGGGAGGAGTTGGTACAGAGCCAGAGCGGGGTTTACCGCCGGTGGGCCCCGGCTCCCTTCCTCTGGACCTCCTGCTGCTCGAGATCCCCACAGTTTAGCCTTGACTGCAAGGTGCCCCGTTACACTGGATGGCCACGAGGGGCACTACAGAAATCTTGATGTGGAAGGGTGTGACCCGGCAGGGGAGACTTATGCAAAAATGCTCCCTTTTTCGCACTGGGCTAGCCCGTGGTGGGAAACTGAAAGCGGAAGGCTGTAAGCACTTAACACTATCTAGCACCACCCTCGCTTCACTCACCCTTTCGCTGAAGCACCCACCCAACGCCCGGGGATAATTGTGAATTACTGAAAAAGTCTATATGATAAAGAATATAACCACTTTTTTAAGTTTTTCCCGAGATCAAGAAAAACAAAATATAATGAAAAAAAAAAATACAAAAACCTAAACTATTTAAAATTCAAAGAAATTTCAAAAAAGCCCAGGCAAAAACATTTTAGCGGGATTTACTTCATGTCCATCATTTACTTTGCGAATCATTAACCTTTTGTGAAGGGTCATTTTTTGGTCAAAAAGTGTATATCTCCAGACCCGAATTTAAAGTGTCCTTTTTCGTTTTACAAATTATAGCATTCATCTAAACACGTAAAGTTACTTTATTAAATGTCAAAATCATATTACTATAGAAATCTTTAAAGTGAACGAATGATCTAAACATTTATTTTTTTACATACCTAAATTATATATGTTATTAACACTAAAATTTTTTATGCGAAAATTTTTTGGGGTTGTTTTATATTGTTGTGTACCCTTGTAACGACTTAACTGTTTTGTTGACCCGTTATATGTATGCCCCACGGCGTGTTGTAAACTTCTTGGCTGAGCCATAAAAAATTTGACTAAGGACTTCTCTACAACCCCACAAAAAATGTTTTTAAATAAACTTCTGTTTTTTCCATTGGCAACGAGGGTGGGGATAAAAAGTGCATATCTTATGATCAGTGAGTATGGGTTGGGGTTTTTTACTGTTTGGGGGATAGATTAGAAAAATCCCAAAATGGGGCAGGAGGGATATAAAGATGATATCTTTTGATTTCGTGAATATGGAGTGGTTTTTTAAATGTTTGGGGGATAGATAAACACCCCCACAGTGGGGATTTTTAGGGCCCCAGATCTACCGGCGATCGTTGTGGCCTGTACCCCCAAAAGCAGAGTGCGGGCTCCCCCAGGGGTCAAATGGACTCCCACCGTACTGACCGATTCCGACGAGATACCTCCGGGAAAACCGGTGTATGCCCCCGTGGGACTTTTTCCCCAAGGACCCCCTTCAGGGCGGGTCAGGGGGAAAACTTGGGTAGAAGCTTCGGGGGTTTTTACCGTGCTTGAAAAAAAGCCCGTAAAAAAATTAAGGTACTGAGGGATCACCTGGAATAAAACCCAAAGAGATATTAAACATTTTCCTAAATATGTAGTTTTTGAAACTGAAACGATGTTGTGCATTTACCAAGCCTTCCTCCCAGGGAAATGTTTTTGAAGATTTAAATTTAAATAGTAAACCCGGGGATGATGAATTTATAGACTCTTGGGGGACAAGGGTTAAGAAACACTACCTTTTTGTTTCCCGATCTAGAAAAAAAATTTTAAGCTATATTGAAATTACGCCCGCTGCAAATTTTAAAAAATATTATTGGGAAGATAATTTAAATCTAGATAGATTTTATGAACTGGGGCAAGGATAAGGAACTTTAAAATCACGGCTGTGTTTATGAAGAAGGATCTGTGAGTAAGGTACAAGTAGGGAAGGATAAAAAGGGTTGCCTGCTTATTCCAAAGGGGCAGACAAGGAGGTTCCAAAAAAACCCTAGACCAAAGCAAGGCAAAAGATCTAGTATTCTGTTCCAAAGCTACCGTAGGTGGGTAGGGGGAAACCCTGGGCTAAGGGTACTGAAAATGTCCAGCTATGGGCAACAGTGTTAAAACTGAAGAATGGAACCATTTTTCTCAATTTGTACAAACAAAACAAATTCAAAGTCGGGGAATTTAGTATAAAAGACTGAGGCACCCGATTTTGACTATGATTCTGAAAAAGAGGGGTACTATAAATTAAATATCTAATGATAGAAAGAAAAGAATATACTTAGATGTTCAGAAAAAGGGGAACCAGTTGAAATGCGCTAAAACCCGGGGCAGATGTCTTTATTTTGCCGGGTATATGCTAAGCAATTCTGGGAAAAAGGTGCAGCACTGAAAAAGCTGCAAACATATGGTTTCTCATGGTTGACATAAGGGGTATTTCTAAGGAAAAGGGTAAAGAGAAGATCAATGCATGATAATTTACCCTTATATGTTGTGAAGGAAAAAGAGGATTCTTTTAGGTTTGCAGTGGCTCGCTCGAGTTAAATTAAATTGCCAAATGAAAAACATAGAGCTATATCATCCATAGATAAAATTTCCTATTAACACAAAAATCTTTTCAAAAAGGATGGGTACAGTTGCAAATAGAAAAGCATCTTTGGTACTAAAACCCAGGGGAAAAGTTTATGTCCCCCAAAAATTTCCTTTTTGCATTGAAGCCACTGGGGAACAAAAATTCCGATTGGAAGGGGAAAGGGAACCGGGGAAAGGTTACTATTCGGTTTGGGGGTACCCCTTTAGTGCAATAGCAAGAGAAGGTAGTGTCAACTTTGTGGAACTAAAGTAACGTAAACCCCAAATTGCAGATTGCACAACACCTCTGCCGAATATTCAAGACATTTAGCTGCCATGGGAGATTGAAAAAGTATTTTCAAGATTGATTTAAAGCACTTTTTTACAGTTAATGGGGGGTGAAGATTCTCAAAGATATGCACCTGAGCACTCATTTGGGCTTTTTTACTCCAAGAGCCCCTTTTGGGAATTTCATCGAGCCCACTTTTTTGGCAGAAAACCAGTGATATTCCATCTCTCCCGGGGAATTTTTTTTTATAGAGACATTTTTTGCAGGTAGGACAAAACGAACACCTAGAAAGGTTGCTAGCTGTTTTAGATGGAAAAAGAAAAGGAATGAAAACACAAAAGTAAGTGCATTTCTTTGTAAACCCCTTTGGAGTTTTTGGGTTTTCGGATTGATGGTAAGGTTTCATAAGCTGGTGATAAATTTAAAGGGCAGTTAATTAGCAAAGTCCCTGGGGATTTTAAAAGAATACAGTCGTTTCTAGGGTTGGTAACCTTTTTCGGAAAATTTGAAAGAATTACCACCATTGCTAGTCCACTGTATTTTTTGACTGCAAAAATGTTTAAAAGGAAATTTGGGCATCGAGTCAGGACTTTGAAAATATAAAGCTGAAAACACAGTGATACATTTCTGGGACATTACAAAGACGCCTATAAAATTTGTGTGTGCGCTCACAATAGTTTGGTGCTATGGCCACGTTAGAAAGATGGAACAAGAGACCAAATTTCTTTTGTTACGATTGCTAAACAAAAAAAACGAGAATTCTAATAAAAAAGAGGGTTGGCATTGTATTGGCATAAAAATTCCACATGTACCTTTATGGCGAAAAAACTTCACGTTTAAACCATAAACCATTTTTACTATTTTGGGGGCCAAGAAAAAAGTTGCCCGAGTTTGGGGCAGCTCGTCCACATAATGATCTTACTCGGCCCCCTATAAATTTCGAGATAGAGTAAGGTTAACTCGAAATGGGCATGCAATGCTTTTCAATTACCGGGTTTATCAGGCCTCGAGTGAGGGAGCATCACCCCTTTTGTTAGTAACGCATGTGAGTTTCCCATACTCAAAAACAAATTTCAGATCAACTAAAAATGATCCCTTATTATCAAAGGTTTTTGATTGTCTGAACAAATGATAAAGGGTATGTTGTCTTTTCAAAAGGGAAACCATTTTTGAGGTATGGTCAATATCGGGGGTACAGGTTGTTATTGAGAAGTAATGGGTGTAAATTTCCCGCCCATTGAAGGTAATTTTTTGCGGAGTTACTGCCGAACTAAAATTTGTACGCCAAAAGCGATTTCTCATCTTTTGTGTGGTGGCCTGGGATTTACAAAGACATCACAAAGTTGCGGGGGTTCGCTTTCAGCAAACAAACTAGCTCCTTTTAAAACACATCCGTGGGAACACTAGTACTCCTTGGGAGAGATTGCATATTGATTTTGCAGGTCCTTTTGGGTCACACCTTTTTGATTGTTGTAGATTCATTTTGTAAGTGCCCGAGGGGATTCCAATGACCTCACAACGGCTTTGCACCGTTAGAGTGTTATTTCTCTGTTTCAAAACCCGGTGTACCTGGCAAACGTGTCTGACAGGCCTCAATTTGTTTCAAGTGATTTGAGAAATTTTGCAAAGGGAACAACATAAAACAACCCGTAGTGCTCCTTTCCCCTGCAACAAATGGAGGGGCAGAGAGTTTTTTTTCGACTTAAAGAATAAATAAAGTGGGGGGCATAGCAGTCCGTTTTACCACTTTTTAAAAATAGGTTCTTGCTATCTATAAACCACCCTCATGCGACCGGGGGTTGTTCGCCTTCTTTTCTATTGATGGGGGGGAAAGTGAATGTAATTGGTTTCATTAAAACCAAGACAGCGGTTAATAAAAAGTTGACGAGAGTGAAAAAGAACTATAGAAAATTTTAATGTTGGAGAAGGTTTGATAAATCATATATCTCTTCAGAAAAAAAGGGGGTTAAAGGAAAGGCTATAGAAAGCTGGGAAAATTGCATTTAAGGTGAAACCAAGATGGTAGGAAAATGAAAAGGCATTTGATAAACTAAACCCTCATTTTTAAAAGGGGAAGGTGTAATCAAATTTCCCTCCTTGAAATCCCCATTTCGGATCTTAAAAACACCAAGAAATAAAAAAGTAAAGGTAGCCCCTTTTCTCAGAAGTCTAGGGAAAAAAGAGTTTCCCACAAAGGTCCCCCGAAAAAAAATTCCCGTAGATATGCTGCCAGTAATATTAACTAAAAATGGTAACTGTATGAATGTAATCGGCTATTGAAAATATAAATTGAAATATGTATTATTCATGTGCTTTTATGTTTTTTTATTAGTATAATATCTTCCAAAAGGGGGGAAAAAGTGATATGTATTTACAAACCTAAATTATATTGTTATTAACACTAAGTTCTCATGCAAAAAGTTAGGCGTTGTTTGATATATGTATGTGATACCCTTGAACGCTGTGACCCGTTTTGTAGACCCTTAAAATTTATCCTACGGCGATGTTTTAAAAACCTTTTTGGGCGAGCACAATAAAATTAAACTAAAGAGACAAACCTAAAAACCCTAAATAAGGTTTAACTAAGATTCGTGATTCCTTCGTTGGAAAAGAGGAGGGAGAAACAAAGTATATCTTATGATTCAGGTGAGATATGGGGTGGTTTTATCGTTTGGGAGATGTTAAACACCCCCAACAAACCAGGGAGTGCCTGAACTTCCCATGATTTTTATTTTCCCAAAAAATGGGTACACTTAGAACGTTATTATAACACCAAACACAACTGCATAAACTTTTAATTTCAAAAATCATATAATGCTATTATTTAAAAAACTGATTTTGCAGTCACTCACTCCATTGCTTGCTGACCTCATTGGGCAGGGGTTGATCAGAAAATTATGATAAATCAAATGAATTTTAAACTTTGAAAATATTGGGAAAAATTTTCAAATAATAACTAGTATTCTAAGATATGATAATTATAAAAATAGTATGATTATCACATTATTTTTGCTACGCCAGGGGGTTTTTGTCTCTGTGCAAAACATTGTTAACATAAAAAGACCGGGACAAACAAAGCAAGGGCTGTGGCGGGGGAGGGAGGAACAACCAAAGAGACCTTTGGTCTGCTCGGTAAAGACCTCGTGTGTGCCCTTGTGACCTGATTTTTTTTTCCCTGTTATAAGCTGTTTTGGCTGTTGACATGCGGGTTTCCCCCCCTGTATTGTCCTTTAGAAAAGTGTACGGTTAAATAACTTGTGTAAAAAAAGGGAAAGACTGTCTCGTTTTTTTTTCGTCCCCTGCCTCCCCCCTACTTTTTCCCCTCCGGGGTTTTCGGGGAGCTGTGGTGCTCGGTCCTTTTTGGAGCGTTCATGTTCCGACCCTGTTATAGCACCCTCTGCCTACCTGCCTTGTTTGGGGCAGAGAGACGAGGCGGTTGGCGTAAAATTTGTGTCTGGAGGGGGTTTTTGTACTTTGATCAGTGGACGCGCATTTATCTTCCAAGAGGCGGCACCTGAGCGAGAGAAGCTATGACTGAGGCGGACGAGTGAGGTAACCCCGGCCCAGAGGGACTGATCCTGCCATGCTGGCCGGTATAGGGGGGAAAAGCACAAAGGGCAAAGAGCAGGCCCAGAGGGCAAAAGAGCGCGCACCACGTCGAGATGCAGGAAAGGAAAGGTAGAGAACTTTTCTGCCAACTTGTTAGGTCTACAAGCAATCTTGCATCTTGAAGATGAAACTCCGTACACCGACAGGCCTGAAACAGCGTAAAGAGTGAACTGATGGAGGAGGTGCGACCGAAGGGCGAGTTCGGGCCTGGGGGAGGAAGTAAAGGGAAAAAGGCGGCGTCACGAGTAGAAAGCTGCAAGCAGAGAAGGCAGACAGGTTCTGGAAACAGATGCTAGAGTGTCAATTTACTGGGGTCTGCTGGGGTCCGGGGCGGGAAACCCCCGGGCCTCGCTCGTGTGTCGGAGCCATGATCGCTGCAGAAGGCGGGGGACCCATGGGAACCACTCCCTTGGGATGGGACCCGGGTAAACCCTGCCTCGTTGCCTCCCTCACCCCTTCCTCCCCCCCGGGGGTTTTATTTTTCACAGCAGCATTCTCCCCCTGCACCCCCTCGCCTCCAACTTCTGTGAGGCGTAAGCCAGTTTGATACGAGGGGAAGGGGGCCCTGGGAGGCATAGTCCCCCAATTTTAATACTGGCACCCGCCCAGGGCTGGGCCAGGAAGAAAGCCCTACAGCTGGAAACAGCGCTAAGGGGCCCCTACGGTGGAAGGTTGGGCATCTGCTCCACCCCAACATGCCTTTTACCCCAGCGGGCGGAGGTTTTAAAACCCGTTTCGGGCACCACCACCAGGCGGGTTATGGGGCCACTTGAAGAAGCGACTCGGAGCGTGGCGAGACCTGTCCCAGCTGGACAGGTTTGGGGAGGCGCTGGTAAAAGGCGTACCCTGGGGCGGGGAAGAGATGATTGTGGTCCTGGCCCGCGATTTTTTTGTTGATGCTTTGCGGGACCAGCAGTTGCAATCTACGTCAAGCGGGCACACCCTGAGGACTTGCAGGTGGCCTGGCGAGGGCCTTGGGTTCGGGCCTTCTGAAGGCAACCAGTGCCAGGGCCACTGCTCAGCCCTCCCTGACCCCCGGGGGCCCGGAAGGCTAAGGGGAGAGGTACATTGAGGAAGGTGAGCCGAAAATTTTCCCGGGGCTTTTTTGGGGGCGGGAGGGGGTAGGCCGCTAGTCAGTGTAAAGGGAGCAGAGAACAGTCCTCTAAACCCGGACGGATTCTGAGCCTTCCAGCTGCGAAAGGACTGGGCAGGTATGGCACCATCTGATCATGTCCTAAGGCTAAGGAAGTGGTACAGGCGGAAAGGCTGGAGAAGGGGCCGAACCCGCCCCTCGTTCCCAGGCCCGACTTGGGAAAACTCCCGTCGAACCAGCACGTGCGGTGGAGGGCTCAATAGTTTGGGAACCCATGCCGCCTGCATAACAGGGGGCTGAGAAGACCCTATGCGGCCTGATATTTTGGGCCAATATGCAACTTCCAGACGCACCACAGAGACTGTTGTGTCACGGGCATTGTGTGCAGCCGGGGGCCCAGTGAGGCTCGTATTGGCGGGGCAGCACGGTGCAGCGGCTCCCGGTGTATGGGGCCCGATCGGGACGCACTGCTTCGGGGCCCTTGACTCCCTACGCGAGTAAGGCGTGTCGCCCTTGGACGGACTGGGGGGTGCAGGGGAAGAGGTGCCCTTGCTTCCAGAGTTGGGCGTGCAGAGGTAGTTACGGCTGAGCGACGAACCTTGCCCCCGGAAGAGTCAAAAAACCCGGGTGTCGCGCAAGATGTGCTGGAGAAAGGGCCCTCGGGGACCCAAAACCAAAACTTGCAGCGGGCTGTGGTTAGCGGTTGGGGGGACCCTTTGTTGGACCGGGAGGGGTTATTTTCGTGTTGGTAGCCAACTTCTCCGATGGCCCGAAAACTGCCAGCTGTGCAAAGCTGGGCATTGTGAGAAAGTGGAGCGCCAGAAGGTCGTCAGGAGCGAGGAGTTGGTTGGTTGGGGCCGTTGCCCGCTTCCTCGAGGGCTTGGCGCACCCGAGCGCCGCTATCCCCCGACGGAACACAGACGAGAAGAGCGCACACCCCTTTTGTATCGATGTGTTTAGCAGGGGTACTTGGGCCTGGGGCCCCACAGGATTGTGAAGCACCGCATTAACACCGGAAATAGTTTTTTCCCTCAAAAGGGGCCCCCCCCCATGTATTGCACCAACCAACGAGAAGAGTGCAGCACACGTCAAAGAGCTGCTGCACAGGGGGGGATTGAAAGGTCAGACGTCCTGGTCATCAGCGGTAGTCCTGGTGAAGAAAAAGACGGCACACAACCTTCTGTTGGACTACCGGGGGCTGAATGACAGATATCAAAGGACTCTACCCCTTGCCGAAAATTGATGACACCTCGTGCTTGGGGGGGGCCAGGTGGTTCTCCATATTCGACCCGAGTCGGGGTTTTCACCAGTGGAGAGGCGGAAGAGGGCAAGCCCAAAAACTGCCTTTTCCTTCGGGGAAGGCCCTTGGGAATTCAAAGCATGCCCTTTTGGGCTCTCAATGCCCCTGGGTTGTTTCGAGCGCATGGAGAGGGTTTGGTGGCCTCGTGAAACGGCGTTGTCTCATTGAACGTCATCGTCTTCGGGACACCTTCGAGAAAGGGGCTGGAGCGGGTGGAGGGAAATACTACAGCGGTTGAGGAAAGGCCCAACCTCAACTCAGCCCCAAAAAATGCTTGATGTTCCAGCATGAGGTCCATTTCTGGGGGATGAGTCTCAAGACGGTGTGCCACCGACCCACAGAAGGGGCGGTGGTGGAGAAGTGGCCGTTCCCACCAATTGGCCAAGTCGACTCCCGGGCTGTGCACATACTACCGCTGCTTTGTACAGGACTTTACCAGTGTATGCTCCTTCCCCGATTTCACGAAAGGGGTGCTTCCCGTGGACGAGGGGTGTCGTCTGCTTTTAAAAACTGAAAAGGCCCCGGGGGAAACCCGTCTTGCCCCATCCACCCAAGCTCCCTTACCTTTGGACACTGAAAGCTATGCGGAAGGCTCGGGGGAGTTTTTTCACAGATAAAGGGCGGGAAGGAGTATTCGTGGCCTACTACAGTGCCATTCAGCAGGCCTGAAAGCAAATTTGTGTGAAGGGAAAAATTGCTGGCGGTGGGAAGAGTCTCGAGCACTTTCACCCATACCTCTACGGTGCGGTTCACCATCCGGATACCCATGCTGCCCTTTCTGGGTTAAGTCGCTGAAGGTCAGAGGGTCAGCTGGGAAGATGGTTTGGGCCCTTTACAGTACAAATACCCCCTCGCCCCGCCCGGGTCTGTCCATTGCAACGCTACAGCCTGAGTCGCGCCCTTGAGGCTGTTGCTCCCCCTGTGTCCAAAGGACTCGCCTTGTGCCTCCGTCTGCGGTCTGGAATGCCCCAAGGGGTGATATGGCGTAAGGGCCCAAAGTGAGGGCTCGGGCCTTGCTCCCATTGTCCGGTGGTTGAGGCTCTCAGTGACGCCCCCTTGGGAGGCCGTGGCTGCAAAGCCCCCCCACAAAGTTCTGGGGGACAGGGAAAATTTCATGATCAAAACGGTTTTTTGTAAAACGCTGGGTGCGTTGAGTGAAGTGGACGTGACACTGGTAGTTGTATACCAGAGCCTGCGTGCTGAGTTGCTGAGGAATTACATGCCGGTGCTACCCGTGGGCCCTTGGGCGGAAAAAGACCTGAGCCGTCTCGTCAACGCTTCTACGGGGGGGGCATGAAAGTGCGTGTCTGAGTGGTGTAAGCTGTGATGTTTGCAGTGCAAAAAAGGGCCCCCCCTAGAAAAACCGGCCCCGTTACAGGTGTACGGGGTTGGGAGCACCCTGGAAAGGGGGGCAATAACATTGCTGGTCCCCTGCCTCTCACCCACAAAGGGAAAACCCTTCATTTGTGGTAATTGACTTTTCTCAAAATGGCCCGAGGGAAAGCCTACCCCCCCACGAGGCCGGAACGTGGGTGCGGATGAAAGATTCATTACCCTTTTTGGTGTGCCTTCTGAAAATGCACTTGACCAGGCCCGGGGGTTTGGTCACGATGTTCCTGAGTTTTGCGAGCTGTTAGGGGTGCGCAAGACCGGAAACACCCTCCTCCCCAGTCCGATGGATTGGGGAAGCGGTTTTTAAACCCTACCCTTGCTCAACAGTTAGCCAAATATTCAGGGAAATCAGGAAGACTGGGGGTCAAACTCCCCATGCTCATGGCCTACCGTCTGCTGTGCATGAGTAAAAGGCTTTAACCTGCCCACCATGTTTGGCCGGAGCTCAGGCTACCATAATTTGGCCACAGGGCGCCACCCCACGGGAACTTCCAAATGTCCCTCCCCGCTAGCAATGGGACTGCAGGGAAAACCTGGGGGAGGTGCCCCGACGGTGCGTGGCAAGCTAAGGGACCGGCCATGCCGAAAAGACCTATGACCACGCAGAGGGGGTGAGGTACAACATAGGGGACAGGTTGGCTGCAAACACGCTCGGAAAGGGGGGTCTCGGAAAAAAAGCCCCTGGGAGGGCCATACACGGTGGTAGCGGCCTCTCTGATGTCACCTACGAATTTGCAGGGGCGAAACGCCGTCTTTTTGTCCACGTGGGCCGGGTGTGGGGTTACCATGGGCCAGGAACTACTCCTGGGGGCCCGGTGAAAAAAAAAATGACGTTAGCTGACCCAGATAACAGCATTTGGAGGTGGGGGGCGATGCAACAGACTCAGTGGGACCTGGCCCGGCTTGGGGGAAAGATACCCCCCGGGGCCCCTGCCAAACTACGCCCCCCCACTCCCCCTCCAACGACCCCCGCGGGCCAAAAGCGCGCAGGAGGAAAGATTTTTTTTTTTCTGAGAACGATTTACAAATTGGTTTTCTTTTGTTTGAAAAATTTTTTTTTGTTTCTGAGGACTAAATTTTTATTTAAATTTTCTGTAGGTTTTTTTCAGGTTTAGTATGTCAGAGCAGACGGGTCGTCTGCTTGATAGGGGGGGATAGTGACTATGCCAGTGGGTCTTTGTCTCTGTGCGAAACACGTGTTAACATGGAAAAGTATCCTGGGCAAACATGTCGCAAACTGGCTGTGAGCGGAGAACAGCCGAGAGACTGAGTGGTGCTGCTCCTGTGAAGACTCGTGTGTCGCCCTGTGACCTGATATAACTTGTGTTGCCCGTTTATAAGCTGTATTGTGCAGTGACATGCTGGTTCCCCTGTATGTGCTATAGAAAGTGCACGGGTAAATATCTTGTGTAAATAAAAGGAAGACTGTCATCGTGTGATTTATTTCTGCTCGCCACTTGGCGTTTTCCTCTCGGGGTGTTTCTGGACGCTGTGGTGCTCGTGCCTCTTGAGCTGTTCAGTGTCACGACCCTGTGGATAACACGACCCGTCTGCCTTGCCTGCTTTGTGTTAGTGGCAGAGAGACGAGGCGTCGGCGTAACCTTATATATTATGATATTATTATTTATATTATTATTATTATTATTATATTATATTATTACTATCGTTTATGCTATTATTATTATCAGTATTATCACTATTTTATATTATTATTATATTATTATATATTATGTTATTATTATATTGTTATTATTATTATTAGTACTATTATTATATTATTATTTATTATTATATTATTATATTATCAATTATTATTATTGAGTACTATTATTATTATTATTATTCATATTATTATTATTATTATTATTGTTATTATCATTATTATTTATTTTATTTTATTTACCATTATTATTATCATTCTTATGATTATATTATCATTATTATATTATTATATTATTATTATTTATATGATTATTACATTATCCTTATTAGTATTATTATGTTATTATATTATATTATTATTATTATTTTTAGGATATTATTATTATTTATTATTATTATTATTATTAGTATTATGATTATCTTATTACTATTTTAATATTATTATTATTATTGTTGTTGTGTGTTGTTATTGTTATTCATGATAGCTATTCTTACCACCATTCATTATTATATCATTATTACTTTCCTCAATCATCATTATAATCATTTAGTATTATAATTATTATAATATTCTTATTATATACTATTATTATTATTATTATATTTTGATTAATTATCATTGTAGTGGTTGTTGATTATTATTATAATTATTATTTTTTTTATTCTGATTATTATTAAATCATTTCATTAGATAGTATTTTAGTAGTAGTAGAGTCGTAATTGTTCTTATTATCATTATCATTTTATTATATCATTAATTACTCATTATTATATTATTATTATTATATTATTATTATTATTATATATTATCATTATTATTATTATTATTATTATGTTATTGTTATTATTAGTGTATTATTATCCTTATTATTATTATATAGTATTTTATATATTATTATTATTTATTATTATATTATCATTATGATATAATAATAATGAAATAGTAGTAATAATAATAATAATATAATAATAATAATAATAATAATAATAATACTAATTACTATCATTATTATTAATTATTATTATTATATTCTATTATTATTATCATAATTATTATTTTATATGATTATTATTATCATTATTATTATTATTATTATATTATATTATTATTATATTATTATTATTATTATGATGTATATTATTAGTATTATCATTATCATGATTATTACCATTTATATTATTAGTATTATTTATTATTATTATTATATTATATATTATTAATTACTATTATTATTATTATATTATTATTCTTATTATATTATTATTATTATATTATATTATTATTCATATATTATCAATGATATTCATTATTATCAGTAATTTTTATTCGTCATTGTGATTGATTATTAATTTTTTTCTTTGTATCATTTTAATTATTTCTATTATCATAATCATAGAAATTATTACTGTTATATTTTATTATTATATTATTATTATTATCATATTATTATATTATTATTATTATTATTCTTATTATTGATTTATATATTGTTATTGTTTTTATCATCATTTTATGTTATCAGTATTTTCATTATTATCATTATTCTCATTCTCTTTTATGCTCATCACTTCATTATAACAATTAATTATTATTACTATCGTTACCATGTTCTCACAATTTTTTCAGTATTATTATTATCATCTCTGATATTATAATATTACTGTATTTTATCATGATCCTTATTATCAGGTTATTCTCATCATCATGTTATTATTACTTATCACTATTATTTCTAGCCATATTACTACCATCATTATCATTATTAGTAATTATCATTATTACTATTAATATACTGCTTCATTTATATCATTATTATTATCATGATCATCATTATTAATATTATGATTATTATTATTACTATTATTATTCTTATTGTTATTATTCTTATTGTTATTATTCTTGTGTTATTAGTAATCATTGTCATTATTATTATCCTTATAAGTATTGTTATTATTATTATTGTTATTATTATATTAGTATTTATATTAGTCTAATACTAATCAACCATTATATTATTACTCTTATTATTATCACTTATTAATGCTATTAGTTTTTAAGTATTCTTACATTAATATTATTATCATTATTATTGTGGCCTTATTATTACTACTATAGTAGAAATGATTATATCATTATCATTTCTCATCATGATTATAATTGTTATCATTATCTTTTTAGTATACTATTATTGTCATCATCTTTAATGTTATCTCATGGTTATTATCATTTCTTATCACATTGTTAAACAATCAGTGATAAGGATATCATTATAGTCATACACTGATATAAATAATTTGTATTATTGTTCTTATCATTACTATCATTATCATACTATTATCATTATCCTCATTAGTATAATCATTAATTTTCTTACTATTATTGTCATTATTACATGATCATAAGGATTATTATTTGTATTTGTATCATATTATATTATTATTATCATTATTATGATTACTATTATTATTACTATTACTCCTCATCATATCATCATTATATTAATTATAATTATTATTATATTGCAATGATAGGTTGTTGTCGTGGTATCATTATGTTTTTCATCATTATTTTCATTATCATCCTTGTTATTATTATCAGATCATCAGTATTAGTAGTAGTAGTTGCAGTAGTAGCAATAGCATATTATTCTCGCCATTAGTTATCACCGTAGTTATAATATCATCAAACATTACATTCTATTACCTTATTATGAATGGTACACGATGAACAGTGTTGCGAATGACACAGCCTTGATGGATCTACTTTCCAGGTAAAATGCTTTACCAGCCATACTTTAGTTCATTTTTTTTAGATTCGTTTCTTGCAAGTACTGAGGATCTTGGCAGAAAGCATTTGTGTAAATTTGCTTCAATAAGGCATAGTTTCAGCTCATTGTGTTATTGTGTCAAATGTTTAGAAGATATCGCCTCAGTTTTTTTTTTTTTTACTCTTTCTTTCTTTCTTCTTTTTTTTATCCAGCGAATAGGAGCCTTGGCTGTTCATCAACAGATGAGCTTCCAGAAGGTAACCATCACCTAGAAGTGAGGTATTATATGGAAGTTTAGTAGTGTTGTTCATTGGTCGATTCCTTAATTGCATCATTTGCTGTTTGTTAGACAACCTCACGGCATGATCGTTTTTGTGGGGAAGGATGCTCCTTGTTCTTTTTTTATGCTTTTCGTACTTTTTTCATGATTTGTATCTGTCAGAGCGTCTAGGACTTTAGCCTCAGTTCATAACTTACGGGCACTTTGTTAGGGCATTCTCTGTATTTATGGCCAGGCTTAAAACACTCACAAATTCCTTTGCTTTTGAAGAGCAGCCTTTTTAACATGGCTATACGAGTAACATTTCCATAGACTGGGTATGTTGGTGAGCATCTTTGTGCTTTGTTTCTGAGGGGTATTTAGAGGACCAGAAGAGACTAAGCCCTTTTGCTTAGGATTATCTGTCATTTCCACAGTTGGTGCGTTACCTTCGATGATGCTGTCATGTTTCATGATCTATACATCTCGACAATGACAGGTGTCATACTATGACACTTTTTCAGCGGAGAAGAGCGCCGTAGGATTTTTTAAGCAATTTCTTCCTTGCTGCATTTTTGTTCTGTTAGCACATTCTTCAGTTTCTGTAAAAAAAAACAGTTGTCACCGCCCGCATGATAGAGTCTGTACAATTTTGACAGTTGTTAGCCGCCGCCCCCCTATGATCTGGTAGAGCCGCAGCGTCATTTCATTGAAAACCTTACGCAAGAACGTGAAATGACTGATTAACTGGATTACTACGTCATCGTAGAGTGTTATGCCTACGCAACTGCTAACATTCCCGTGTGGAAGACGTCCTTTAGCAGATCAGTGGTCAGAGGCAGCAGAAGTTTATTATCCATTTATATATATATAGGAATATATAGAGATATATCTATAAGATATATAGATATATATATTATAATATATATATAGATATATATAATATATACACATATAATATGTATGTATGAGGATGAATGTATGCACCAACACCAATACACACACACATACACACACACACACAGAGATATATATATAGAATAGATATAGATAGAGAGAGAAGATAGAGATATATACAGAGATATATAGAATCATATATATATATATATATACATACACACACACACACACACACACACACACAAACACCCACACACACAACCACACACACACACACACACACACACACATATATATATATATATATATATAATATATATAGTTATATATATAATTATTATATATATATAATATATACAAATATGCATATACGTATGCAGTAAGGAATTATCTATTGGACCAGAATGAAGATGCTCGACTGGAACGAGAACATGTCAGAATAATTGATATAAACACCTTATGTAGATATATATATATATATATATCTATATATATGATCATATATGATAGAGAGTATATATATATAGTATATATATAGATAGATAGATATATATTATCATATACATTAGAGATGTTAGGATATAATTTTATATATATATATATATATATATATATATATCATATATAATATATAATATATATATAAATACACACACACACACCACACACAACACACACACACACACACACATACACACATCTTATATTACATATATATATATACATATATATATATATATATATATATATATATCTATATATATATATATAATATATAAGAGAGAGAAGAGAAGAAGGAAGATACGACACTGAGAAGAAAAAACTCAAACAAGAAACCTGTAGTAATTTCAGCCCATGTGTCCGCGGGTTGTTTAACGGAGACCAAAAACAAACGTGCTCGATTTTGGTTTTCTGTAGAGTTTTCTGTTTCATTTCACGTGTATGTGGTGTGTATACGAGTAGATTGAACTTCCATAAGAGATATGACAGCCCAGTTATATCACTGTGATATTTTTGATTGATAGTATAAGAGTTATAAGTAGGTTTAAATCGTTGGCGATATGAAAAAGTTGGGTACATAACGTTATTAATTTCATGTGGTCAAAAAGATATTAAGGTTTATTGTGTATTACACTCGCACACTCACACGCAACACGCAACGCAACCACACACGCACCCACGTACACGCCACACACACACGTACACGCACACGCACACGCACACGTACACGCACACGCCACGTACACGCACAAGTACCACACCCACTCACACGCACACGCACCGCACACGCACACGGCAACGCGCACACACACACACACACACACACACACACAACACACACACACAAACAAAACAAAAAACAAACAAAAACCAAACACACACATTGTGGCTTGAATACAGCCAAAGTTAAACTTAACGTTTGGTTAGGAAGCTTGGCAAGGCAACTCTTCTGTATCGAAAGCTTATCCGTAGAACATGTTTTGTGAAACTACAGGAAAAAGATCCACAAATGACATTGTTAAATCATTGCAAATAACGACCAACAAGACTCTTTGCAATCTGAGAAGCCCCACCCTTCCTCATACAGGGATTCATGACGATTGATATATTACCCTTTTTCTGTTGTGGCTCCTGTGTTTTGTTTAGCATGAAACTCAGACTCCCATTATATTACCCCAGGAGAGATCATATTACATCACAGGTTACTCGGGATCCAATTCATTTTTAGTTTTTTGAATAAGTATGTAATCATTCTTAGCTTATCACAGCGCACATAATACTGTGGCTGGTAACAAATTAGGTGTGAGTGCTCCACACAGTGCCTACCTAGCCTGACCCAGCTTTGACCACAGTATTGTTTACCAGATCCCCTAGATTATGAAATCTTAACCAAGGTGTCTATAATGTCTATGTTAAGGCCCAAAGCTTAATATCCACACAGCAGGCTCAGTACAATACTCTAGCTTCTATGAATTTGGAGCATCCCTGAGATACCATTCCTATCAATTTGTAGAACCAATGAAAAAAACACTGACTCACATGATTCTTTTGGAATACCCTTTCTTCCTTGAACAAAATATTTCAGCATAATGTGGAATATCTATGCAATCACAGTATTCTTGAAGTATAATCAGCTCTCAGTCTTCAAATGTAGGGCCTAAGGCATTTTTTGTGAGACCTGAAGTGTGCCCAGTGATTAGAAGGTATGGCAAGTGCCATACATAGGCATACAGAAATATCTTCTCAAATCTTCTCATGACTACAGAAGGTTACAGTCTTGCCTCACTATCATAGGCTATCTATATGTATATTTATCCTTGGATCCTGTGGGAATAAATACCATGGTGTAGTAATATGTTGACAAGTGGTTCATTATCATTGCATTGTTTCAAATTAACTAATGTGATGCTACTAGATGACTTTAGTGATTACACAATTATGCATACATAGTTTTCAAAAATAGCCTATTACCCCCCCCCAAAAAAAAAAAAAAAAAAAAAAAAAAAAAAAAAAAGCACTCAAACAAACAGCAATATAGGATATGTGTAGTACATTTGTTGAAAATAAGTGTCAAGTTTGCTACATTTGAAAGGCTATGATGCAACTTCACAGTAAATTTTCAAATGGTTATATTAGCACTGATAAGATTATGGATACATAAGATTGGAGTTGGAGCTGGCATGTATATCCTTACAAACAGATTATTAGAGCGAATGATTTTGTATTACTGTGCGTATGTTTGGTTTGTTACCTGTATTCATTAACAGATGTTACAATTATGTGTCAATTGTATCACAAGGGACTTAATACCTTTCTAATTTTTCGCTGAGGACGAATCAGGGAGTTGGATAAACAGTTCACTGTAGACTGTGTAACAAGTCAAGGCCATGTGATTTGCAGCACTGCCTCATACCCACACAGCTCGAAGGAGATCAAAGGAAGGTTGGACTAGTTCATATCCATGTTCGAGGAATTTTCTTTGGTGTGTCGTGCACTACTTGTCCCAGAGGCCTACTGTGAAATGGGCTACAGCTAAATGCCTGTGACTGTGTTTTCTCATAAATCTCATGACTGTTGATGTGAGGTCTCCTGTTGAAAGCTAGATATTGGCAAGCATTGACATTATCCCCTGAAAACTGTAAAACTGAAATCCATTTCAGTTACAGTCATCTTGAAGACAGTAGAAGATGTGTGAAATATAGAAAAAAAATAACCATGGGTACAAAATTTTTCATCCTAGACTGATGCGTCTCATGGTGTATGAAAGGGAATAGCTAAACTGTACAAGCAACCCATTAGCAAAAATATTAGGTATCTCTCGAGTATAGTAGAAGAGTGTGTTCACTCTCGCCTCATGAAGTGGAGGACTGTGACCTCAGATACAGATGTGGATGTTATTGGGATGATGGGAAGCGAGGACAGGAGAAGTAGAATGTCATGATCAGTGGCACTGGTGGTCTGGACAATAGTTTCTCAAGTTTTGGTGCAGAGTTGATGGTGAGCCATGGTGAGGAAGGAGAATTGCAAAGCTGGTGTCCATGATCCTTCAGGGGAATTTTGTGTAATCATATTTCTTGATACTGTTCATTAACCCGGTGTCTAATGGCTATACAGTGTTAATTCATGATTAAAACTGATCAACTACTTCCAGCTTTTTTTTTTTTTTTTTTTTTTTTTGTTTTTTTTTGTGTGTGTGTTGTGGGTGTGTGTGTGTCGTGTATTTGTGTGTGTGTGTTGTGTGTTTGTGTTGTGTTGTGTGTGTGGGTGGTGTGTGTGTGTGTGGGTGTGTGTGTGTGTGATTGAATGAGACTTTGAGCTATGGAATAAAGAATGCGCATTAATGTAGAAGTATTACTCTTGCATCAGTGAGACGGCTACGTATAATTGGCCCTCAGGATGTGGCAAAACATCACTGGTACGTCAGCTCTGTGCAGAAACAGAACATGTCTGGTTGCAACAGCTGGAGCAGAGCTAGTCAGTCCATATGAAGGAGAAAGTGAAAATAACTTTATAAAAGTAAACACCGACGTCAAGATTTTTATTCTTATTATTCATAGAAGGATATGAAATATATAGTCTAATTTAGCACACTAGGATGTATTTGCTGAACACTTTGGGCCAATTTCAGGTGGCTCAGCGTGCTCAGTCTTTGAGCGATGAAGGTCCGTGTATGTTCTTCATAGATGAAATTGATTCTTTGTGCCCAATGAGAACAAAAGAGTCAAGTCTCCATCAACTCCGGCTTACAGCACAGGTTAAGAATTTTTGATTTGTTACTTCTTTTTATTAATCTGTTTTGAGTATGCAAAATACACAGCCATGCTGAAAGAAATTAGTGTAATATAGTTGATATTCTAGTGATTAAAAAAAGAATATATATATCTATATATATATCTATATATATATCTATATATAATATCTATAGATATATCTATATATAGTCGATATAGATATCTATATGTATATGTATATGTATATGTATATGTATAGCATATCTATCTATCTATTATGCGATCTATCTAGTCGTATCTATCTATCTATCTTCCTTATCGATCTATCTATATATCTATATATATAATACAGAAGATGAATAAATAGGTTGAGATATAGATATATGAGATAGACATATTATACAGAGATACATATAGACATATACACGATACAGATTACATAGACATATACATATACATATACACTATAATTATACATATATATATATATATTATACTATATATATATATATATATATTTAAAAGATATATATAGATAGATATATTAGATATATACATATGAGATATATATATAGATATATATATATATCTATATATATATATATATATATAGAGATATATATATACATATATAATATCGAACCTACATATTATATGATATATATATATATATATATATTAGATTATATATATAAAATATAATAATATATATATATGACATATATATATACATATAGATAGGAATATAATATACTATATATATAGGATACTATATATAACATAGAGATATTTTAGACACATATATTATAATACATAGAGAGAAATGATACTTATATATAATTTATACACACCAGATATATATATATACTATTTGTATATATATATATATATATATATATATATATATAAAAATAGAAAAACAAATATAGATATAGATAGATGTGATTATAGTGTATATAGTATCTATGTATATAGGTATAGATATATATAGACTCTATATACATATATATACATATCTAGATATATAATATACATATAATATATATAAATATATTATATATATATAATATATATATAGATATATAATATAATATCATAACCATATATATAATACATATATATATATACATTATTATTATATATATATAGATATAGCATATATACATATGATATATACATCTCTTATATATATTATATAGAGATGATATAGACATATATGATTAATACATATATAGTATATATTCGACATATATAATGACATTATATATGACATAATATTAATATATATATAGATACTATATATATATATATATCAGATATATATATATATATCTATACATATATATATATATATATATATATATATAAGATATATATATTATTATATATAAAAAAAACATATACAGATATATATACATAACATATAGATAAATATACATCATAATTTACATTAGAGTAGACATATATATATATAGATATATATATTATATATATAGATATATATATAATATATATATATTATATTATATATAACATTATATATATAAGTAGATATATATAGATATATATATATATATAGTAAGATAGAGATGATAGATATACATTATATATATATATATATCTATATAATATATATATATAATGTATATGCTATATATATATACATATCTAATATATACTATATATAATAATATATATATATATAGATATATATATATTATATATATATATATATACATATATATATATATACATATATATATATACATATATATATATACATATATATATATATATATATATATACATATATATATACATATAATATATACATATATCTATACATATATATAGATATTAGATATATATATATTATATATATATAATATATAATAGATATATATCTATTTATATATATACATATATATTATATACATATATATATATACATATATATATATTACATATAATATATATATATATATATATATCTATAAATATATATACATATAATATATACATTTTAATATATATATATATATATATATATATATATATATACATATATATATTACATACATATATACTATACGTACATAATATATATCATACATATATTATACAACATATATAATACATACATATAAATATATATATATATATATATATATATACACATATATATATATAACACATATATATATATATCCATATATATATATATCCATAATATATATATATCCATATATATATATATCCATAATATATATCATCATCATCATAATCAAGGGGCTAAACGCCGAACGGGGGCATGGCCGCATCCACCCTTCGCTTCAGCCACGAGGATCCTCGGGCGAATCCCAGCAGGCACACGGCCCATCTCTAGTTCCTCACGACAGGTCTCGTTCGAGCTGCCCAAGCCATGATCTCCTAGGACGGCCCAACAGGTCTCCTCCACCCAGGGTGTCGCAGAATACAACCTAGGTGGGCAAGGGTCGTCCATAAGGGAGCGAGCTAGGGGCCATTATAGCCTGAGTTGGCGAATCCCGGATTATGCAAGAAAAGGGTCCCATGCCAGTCTCAAGGTGTAACGCCGGTTGGACACGTGGTCCCTGCCAACTGTACCCCATGATCGGCGAAGGGACTTGTTACAAAAGGGCATCAAGGCGAGATCCAAGGGACTGGATAGCGTCCAGGTTCGTTCCATAGAGCAAAACTGGGAAGTATTCAAGGCTTGAAGACACGCAGGGCTTGGTCCTTTGCCATAGGTACCGACATCTCAAACGCTTCATTGTTGATCGAGTTCATGGCTCCTGTTGCCAGGACAATCGTCTACTGACTTCCTGGTCTGACAACCCAGGATATGGAATACGCTACCAAGGTATGTAAACTTTCTGTGACTTTCAAACGTCCTCGCAGCAGCATGGATCGACTGAACGGCTCCCCTAACAGGCGCCCAAGTCCTGAATCTGTACTTGCGTCCAGGAGACCTCAAGCCTAGGGGCTTTCCTCATTGCTAATGCATCAAAGAGCCGCCACAATGACTCCAAGGACTCAGATAGGATGGCAACATTCCCCTCGGCCAAAGCTCAAGGTCCGGACCGTACTATTGCAGAGTGTTACTCCGCACTGACTTTGGGCTAGTAGCTCTGCCCATATCCAGTAATACAAGTGTTGAAAAGTGTGGGTGCAAGGATACAGCCTTGCCTCACCCTGATATTAACAGGAAGAAGTTCGACATACACCCACCACACTTTACAGCACTTTCAGTACCAGTATAGAGGCTTGCATCAGCCAAATAATCTGTGTCGAATTCCACCTGAAGCCTTCTAGGATCTCCCATAGCGATTCCCGAGCAACGAGTCAAACGCCTTCTTGAGGTCGATGTAGGCTGCAAGCAACCCACGACCAAACTCCCACGGACGGCGTTCCACAATTACTCGAAGCGCTAGGATACGGTACTATTGTGACTTGCCAGAGTAAATCCAGGACTGCTCCGTCTCTGGTGCCTCAGTAGGTGGTTGCGGATCGTTTTCAGAAGCATGTGAGCGAGCACCTTGCCTGGTATGCTGAGCAGTGTAAGGCCACGGTAGTGCTACGTCCATCGATCCCCTTTTCCCCTTCAGAGGAGGGATGAACCACGCCCCTCAGCAGGTCCCAGGGGGAATGGTACCAGACTGCCAAATGGCAGTCAGGACGTATGGCAGGCCCCGAGCCATAGGTTCACCCAGCCTTTAGCAGTAAGCAGGGATATCACATATGCCTGCAGATTCCACTCTCAGCTTGGAAATCGCCAGCCTAAACCTCTGTAGGTAGGATGTTCCCTCGCTGATGGGTGGGTCCGGCAAAGGCACTGAGACATCGCTGCATCCAAGCTAACTGTTGGAGGATCCACCTGGTAAACTGCTTCAAATTACTCAGCCCAACGTTCACGAAAACCCCAACATGATCTGAGAGGCGATCGCGTT
>NW_023645818.1:77023-87023 GCF_015228065.2 Penaeus monodon
CTAAATTCCGCCTTAATGAGGACAAGTTAAACATCCAACCCCCCCTCGGGATAGAAGACGGGTTCTTGAAACAGGATCATATAATGATCACTCCGGGGAATAAACGGGGTGCGCATTTCTGCTCTCGTATTTAGCGACTGAAGTTTCCCGAGAATTGTTAGTGTATATATATATATATATACTAATCCGTCAGAGCGTTTACGGTCTTATTTAGCTCGGATGTGCACTACCATGGTTACTGAATGGTTGTCTTCAAAATAAATTTTGCGACCGTTTTGATCTAACATTTTCACTGCTATTTCATCAATGGAAGTTGATAGAAGAGGTTTGTAAATTATCCGATGTTTACCTCCTCTATATTCATCTAATGTAAAGGCGTCCAATACGTTAACCATTTGAGATCCGAAACGCGTTGGAGCAACCTGATCGCAGTAAACAATGACATAATCAATACCGCTATCTTTTTTTGGAGGATATGGAGCTAAATAAACAGATTTTCCGGTTGAAGGTTGACGGATCTAAGGAGTCGAAAATAAAATGTACTCGGTGTCGGGGAGAAAGCCTAGTATTTCAGCGAGTTTTGTCCCGAATTTAATAGTAAACCTACAAAAGAGTTGATCTGGAGGACATTCACCTTCGTTATACAGAAGAGCTACGCGTGAAAGTCTTTTATCCCAGGTAATAATTTTTTCCCGAGGGAAATATGTACGAATCAATCAATCAATAACGGTATGCTCATGTTTGAGCAGCCGTGGACCTCTCCACCATCCTTCGCCACTAAACTGGATCTTACGCTTTTCTTTCCACTTATACCATCGACAGCCCGCAAATATCTTTGATATTGTCGCTCAGTCTTGTCTTCGGTTTGCCTCTTCCTCTGTTTCCTATCACCATCCCTGTCAGCAAGTTTTTCTCAATACTTTTACTTCTCATTACATGGCCAATAAACTTTAATTTCCTCTTGTTCAAGATGTCCAACAGTCGGTCTTTACAATTTATTTTTCTCAGCACTTCATCATTCGTCTTCTTCTCTGTCCAGCTAATACGCAGTATTCGTCTGTAACACCACATTTCAAAACTATTGATCTTTTTCTTGTCTATCTACTTCAACACCCAACACTCAGAACCCTATGATGCAATTGGGAAAACTAATGAGTTCAATAACCTCAGCTTTGTCCGTAAGGTAATGCTTCGGTCTTTCCAGATGTTATTGAGAGCAATTGTGGCGCTTTTGGCAATGGTAATTCTTCTTTTTATCTCCGGTGAATCATCATATGTATTAGTTAAAACAGCTCCGAGATAAGTGAACTCTTTCACATTTTCCACAATCATTCCATTGATTGTAACATGTTCATCATTGTTCATTGCCGGTTATCTTTGAATCTTCATAATCTTAGTTTTTCTTGGCATTAAGAAACAAGCCAGCCTTTTCGCTTGCTTCTCTAACTTTATCTAGTAGTTGTTGTAGTTCAGTGCTACTGCTGGCAATCAAAACTATATCATCGGCGTACCTCAGATTTGATATTTGTATCCTCCAACATCCACAGTTCCTTCAAAATTCTCTAGAGCACCTCTCATAATTTTCATAATATATATTAAAGTGGTGCGGAGACAGAATGCAACCCTGTCGTACTCCTTGTTTGACTTCGAACCATTCTGTTAACCAATAAGTGGTTCTTACAGCTGCTTGTTGTTGGTCATACAAGGCTTTTATTAATTGGATGATGTGTTTTTTGGAAAATTCATATCGTACATGTTATTCCAGAGGATATCGTGATCAACAGTATCAAAAGCTTTACATAATCGATGAAACACAGGTATAGGTCTTTTTGATGTTCTCTGTTTTTCTCTATGATCAATTTTAAATTTAGAATCTGGTTTCTGGTCCCTTTTCCTGGGCGAAAACCTGTTTTTTTCGTCTGAAATTTTCCCTCTTTTAAACTTTAACTTCTTTCCCTTTCAGCAATTTTTTTCAAAAAAATTTTTGGGCTGCTTTTCCCTTTATAAAGGAAATTTTGTCCTATTATTTTTTTGCATTGGAGTGCGTAAATTTTTTTTGGGTTTAGGGGAATTTAAAGACTGTTTTTTAACCCATTTTTTTTTCGGGCCCTTTTCCCCTTTCATTCCATTTTTTTTAAACAAAGTTTGTAAAAAAAGTATTAAAACACTTTCCCCCACTTTTCTTAATTAGTTCTGCTTTATTTCATCTTTTCCGGGGCTCTTGTTATTCTTTACTTCTTTTTGGTTTTTTAAAACCCTTCTTCCACAGGGGGCGGGGGTTTCATCCTCCGGGTCTTGAGCCCCTAATTAATTTTTTGTTTTTTAGATTTTTATTTTTTTTTTGTATAATTTTGGGAAAAATTTATTGATTCCATCTTCTTTTGCTTCTTTTCCACCCCAAAAAACAAGCCCCTCTTAAATTTTTGGGATGGCCCCATTTTAGGTTTAAATTTTCGTGTGTGTTTCGTCCTCCTTGGTAAATTCTTTATTTGCCCTTTATTGATAAAACCCTTTTTTAAATTCTCTGGCAATGTTCTTTAAAAAATTTTTCCTTACCCTTGGGTCGCAAAAACTTTGTTTTTTTTGTATTTTTTTTTTTGTAAATTATTTTTTTTCAACTGGTTTTTATTAAACCCTTTTTTATTTTAGGCATCTTTTTTTGTTTAAATTTTTCACTTAGTGTTTTTTTAAAGATATTCCGGGGGGGTTTTTTGGGGGTCTTTTTTCTTTTTGGCATATTTTTTCCTTAAGCAGGGGCCCCAGCAAGATTTTTTTTTTTCCTTTTTCCCCCACAACTCATTTGGTGTTTTATCATCTTCACATTGTTTGAGTTTTTTCAAATTTGTTTAAACATTTCAATTCTGAAAATTTGTTATAAAGGATTTTTTGTAGTCGAGCTTTAGAGGTGGTGTTGAACGCTCCATCTTTTTGGGGTTTTTTTTTTAAAAAAAAGTCATAGTTAGTAGCTGGTGGTCACTTTTTGAAAGTCGGCCCCCGGTCCTTTTTTTGGGAATTTTTTTTTGGGAACCCCTTTTTCCCTTTTTGGGTTTAGCACAATGTAGTCCCAAATTTTGGTTTCGTGTTCCCTTTTTTCTGGTGAAAACCATTGTAAAGTGGGTTTTGGGGGGTGTTGGAAAAAATGTATTGGCTATAACCCAAATTATTTTACTCAGAATTCAATAAAATCTTTTTCCTCTTTCATTTTTATCCCCCCAAGGCCAATTTTTCCCCAGGTGTAATTTTTTTTGATTATTTTTTTTTCCCACTTTGGGTTTAGGGCTCCCCCTGATTTTTTTTTTACATCTCTGTTTAAAGGGCTGCTCTAAAGTATCCTGGAGAGAGTTTTTAAAAATTTTTCCCTTTCTTTTATCATTGCAATATTGGGGGTTTGGGGCGGAGCATTGGGATAATAAATAAAAAATTTTGAGGTTTTTGCTTTTTATTCTGACTTTTAAAAACCCATCATTTTTTGGGGGTGTACCCAATTAGGCATTTTGCAGTTTTTTTTTTTTTGTGAGAATCAAAAAGCAACTCCCGGGGGTTCTATAATTTTTTCCTTTTTTCTTTTTTCCGAAAAAAAAAACTGTCCTTTTTTTTTCTTTTGTTTTTGGGAAAACCCTTTATTACTTTTTCCAAATTTGGGCTCACTTATTTTCCCAGTATTTTTAAAGTTGTATCTATCCATTTCCCTTTTACAGACAGTAATGTAAAAAATTTTCACATCTCTTTTTATTTTCCCCCTTAAAGTTTTCCCCGTTCCCATTTTTAAAAAGTGTTTTTTTATTGGACCCCTTTTTTTTTTATCTTCCCCTTTGGGCCCTTTCCCAAAGCATGTTTAACATTGTCAGCCCGGTTGCCCCCTAACTAAAGCGCCCCTTGATAACCCACCCGACGGGCGTTTTGGGATGAATTATCGTTTTTTGTATTTTAAACATTGGTGTAAAGGGTTTTTCAGGAAAAATAAAATTTTGGGGGGAATCCCCCCAGTTTCCCTTTTCAACCCCGCAGTCCCCCCCAACTAATTAGGAGGGCCCATCTTGCCCCTTTTAAAAAAAATTACCTGTAATAAAGCCAACCTATTATTTTGGTGAAACCGTATCGTAGAACTGAAGGGGGTTTTTTACCAGATATCCACTGCCCTGCCCGCCGACATTTTCACCGGAACCCCTTTGGGGGGATAAGGGGGCTAAAAAAAGGGTGCTACCTTTTTTCAAAGGGGAAACCCCAGGGTGCAGTTTTATTGTCTTACCCCAGGACCAATTTTTTTTTTTTTTTTTTTTTTTTTTTTTTTTTTTCGGTGGTTTTATGTTTTTACCCCCCGTGGCCACAGCAATTTAAATTAAAAATTTTAGTTTTCATTTGTGGGTGATGTTGGAGTGAGTAAAGTGGTAGGGTCCCCCCCGTTTTCCCTTTTCCCCCGGAGAGTGGGGCCCGGGGGTTCCTTTTTTTAGGGAATCATTCTTCCCCTATTTTTTAAACCGGGCTTGGGACCAACTTTGACTTGGGCTGGCTCGGGCACGGTTTTGGGGCCCCTCCTCGCAGTCCCCTTCTTTCCCTTTTTTTTAACGGTAGGTTTTTGTCTGAGCCGCCCTGGTCACAGCATTATAAATTTAAATTGGGGAGTTTTTTTGTTGTGATGCTCTTTTTTTGGGGTGAGTACGTGATGGGTCCCCCCCAATTTTCCCTTTTCCCCGGGAGTGCCGGTTTACCTCGCGGGACAGGAGCCTCTTTAAAATTTTTTTTCCTGGAATTTAGGTCTGTTTTCCCCCAATTAATTTTGAAGGTTTTTTTCCCTTTTTGTATTTAAAAAGCCTGCTCTTTTTTTCCCTTGGGATACTTATTTGTAAACATCACTTCCCTTCCTTGATTGGGTCAAAAACCAATAATAAAAATTTCCCTTTTTGGCCAGTCACCCCCGTTTAAGTTTAATATTAACATTTAAAAAATGCGAGGCACATCTTCCCTTGTATAACTTTAAACCCTAGATGTATGTACCCAACCCGCCTAACCTTTAGGGTTCCCTAACAGGGGAGTTTTAAATAACCGCAATCCTTTTTTGTTTTTCATCTTTTATGATAAGGCCCAATTCCCTTGTTTAAAGTATATATTTTCTTTATACCAGCCGATTTTTTCTTCATCATGATTCATTACCACAGATATGTCTTCTAATTACACAAATAGTCTTGTTATTTAGTTCATTATGTACGAATAGAATCCTTTAATTCGGTTCTGATATCTCCAATAATGTGATTGTTAATGGTTTCGATTACGTAGTTGATATCACCATTTAAAATTTTCTTCGATGGTTTATACCTATAAAAATCGTACGTATAGTCTTCATTGAACTCACTTCGAATTACTCGAGCTGTGATTACTGCTTGAGATGTGGGATCATCAGGTGTAATAGCATATATATTTCGAGGATAGAGGATATTCGCCAGCCCTATTTCGTATTCTAATGAGGGGTCTAAATGTAAAGGTTTAATTGCGTTTACAAAAGCGCTTGATGTGTTATTCGGGTATAAGTCAGATGATGCGAGGGATGTTATGTATATATACGCCTCTGTTTCCATCTTTGAAACAATGAATAGCATAAGGTAGGAGTGAGGTATTTATATTCCCTTGCCTGTGAAGTTTCCATATACCTCCCACAGAGCAAGTGAATCTGATTGTATGGTTACATTGTAACGTACCCTGAAGGGTCTGGTCATGATATCAAGATGAAGATTAAAAAAGAAAAGAAAAAAAGCGTGTGTTATGTCAGTATCCAATCACCTTCTACAATTACGGGTACGTTACGTCATCCTCAACGTTATGGTATACCCATATCTTGCGGGGGAGGGGGGGCGTTACGTCATCCTCATGGTTATAGCACTGCTATATCCGGGGGTGTGTTACGTCATCCTCAAAGGTCATCCTCAAGGTCATGGCTGTGCTATATCCGCGGGAATGTGTTACGTCATCCTCAAGGTTATGGCATGGCTATATCCCGGAATGTGTTACGTCATCCTCAAGGTCATGGCTGTGCTATATCCGGGAGTGTGTTACGTCATCCTCAAGGTCACTTTCCGGATTTGGCATTTTACTATCTACTAATAACAATAATAATAATAATGTTAATAATAATAAAGACAAAAAAATCATAATAATAATAATAATAATAATAATAATAATAATAATAATAATAATAATAATAATAATAAAAATATTATTATTATTATTATTATTATTATTATTATTATTAATATCATTTTTATTATTATTATTATTATTATTATTATTATTATTATTATTATTATTGTTGTCTTGATTATTACTTTTATTGTATTATTACAAAAAATATATATTATAACTGTGATAATAACAATAATAATGATATTAATGATAATAATAATAATAGTATTTATACTATTATTATTGTTATCATTATTATCGTTATTATTGTTATTGATAGTAGTATAATTGTAATTATATCTGTAATAATTACAATAATAACGATAAAAAGTAAAATTATTATAATAATAATGATTTTAATATCATTATTATTGTTATAAAAATTGTTAGTATTGGTATTATTATAATAATTGTTGTTATTATGAGTATAATTGCTAAAAAAATATATATAGCAGCAATTATTACAATAATAATGATGATAATAATGATAATAACTGCAATAACGATGATAATAATGATGATAATGATGAGAATGATGATGACAATAATAATATAGATAATAATGAAGATACTAATGATGATAATAACAATAATAGTGTCCTAAAGTCGAAAAAGTGCAAAAATCTCGTAAAATATAGCCTTTTCAGAGTCTACGCCAAAATATCCTTTTTTCGATTTCAATCATGATTTGTGTAATTATTAGGCTAATAATGATAATAATAAACACCATACTATTAATCATAACAAACACTATAACTATTAATTAATTTGTGTGTTATAATAATTATTATTATTATTATTATTATTATTATTATTATTATTACTTTAATTATTAGTATTATTGCCAAAAAATATGTTATAACTGTAATAATAACAATAATAATAATAAGTATAATAATAATAATAATCGTTATAATATTGTTATTAATATTATTATTGTTATTATTATCATTATTATTATTTTTATTTTATTGTATAATTGTAAAAAAATAATTATTATAATAGCAATAATTGCAATAATAATAATAATAATTGCAATAATGATGATAATAATTACAATAATGATGATAATGATGATGGTAATGATGATAATTATGATGATAACGATAATGATGATAATAATTATTATAATAATGATGATAATAACGGATGTGGTCCATATATAATAAAAAAAGGTCAAAGGAAAAAATCCCAAAGTCGAAAAGCGCAAAATCTAGGCGAATATAAGCCTTTTCGAGTATAACTCCAAAATGACGTTTTTTCCCATTCATTTATGATTTCGCAATAATTAGGGTAATAATGATAATAATTACACGAATTCCTATTAATCATGACAATAATGACGATAAAAGTGAGAATAAAGAGAATTTGGATAACATTTGATGATTATTAATATTATCACTATTATTATTATTATTATTATTATTAATATTATTATTGTTATTATTATTATTATTACTATTATTATTATTAATAATAATATTATTATTATCTTATATTATTATTATTATTAATTATTATTATTATTTTATTATTATTATTATTATTGCTATGCAAGTGGGTCTTTGTCTCTGTGCGAAACTCGTGTTAACATGAAAAGGATCCTGGGCAACCATGTCGCAACTGGCTGTGAGCCGGAGTAGCGGAGGAACAAGCGGAGACGCGGTTTGGGTGCTGCTCCTGTGAAGAACCACTCGTGTATGCCCTTGTGACCTGATATAACCTGGTGTTTGCCCTGTTATAGCTTATTGTGCTGTGTGACATGCTGGTTTCCCCCTGTAATGGTGCCTTAAAAAGTGTACGGGTAATAACTTGTGTAATATAAAGGAAAGACTGTCATTTTGTGTTTAATTCGTGCCCTGCCTCGCCACTTGGCGTTTTCGCTCTCCTGGTGTTTCTGGACTCTGTGGTGTTCGTGCTCTTGGAGCCTGTTCAGTTGTTCACGACCCTGTATCTAACAACGCCGTCCTGCCCTAGCCTCCTTGTGTTGGTGGCAGAGAGACGGGCGACCGGCGTACATTATTTATTATTATTATTATTTTTTATTATTATTATTATTATTATTATTATTATTACTTTAAGTAATTAGTATTTATTTCCAAAAAATATATTATTAACTTTAATAATACAATAATATAATAATAAAAAAAAAAAAAAAAAAAAAAAAAAAAAAAAAAAAAAAAAAAAAAAAAAAGAAGAGTATAAAATATAATAATCATCATTATATCTTGTTATTAATATTATCATTGTTTGATTATCATTATTATGATTTTTATTGGTAATTACGATAAATATTACGTAATCACGTATTAATTAAAATAGATATTAATAATTATGAAAACGTTATATTGTTAGTATTGTTATTCTATTATTATTTGTAGTTGTTTATTAGTATAGTTGTTAAAAATATATATTATAAACTGCAATACTACCATCAATGATAATAATTGCAATAATGATTAAAATAATTGCTTGTTATGATGGTAATGATGATAATAACAACGAATTGTGGTCCATATATAATAAGAAAGTAACGAAAAAAATCCGAAAAGTCCGAAAAAGCGTCAAAATACAGCGAAATTTACTTTTGAGAGTATACTCCAAATGACGTTTTTTCATTCATTTTATGATTATGGCAATTATTAGGGGATATGATAATACTTACCAGAGTTTCTATTAATCATGACAATAATGATGATAAAAGTGAGAATGAAGAGCATTTTGGATAACATTTGATATTAATATTATTACTCTTATCATTATTATTAATCAATTATCATTATTATTATTATTATTATTATTATTATTATTATTATTATATTATTCTTATTATTATTCTTATTTATTACTATTATTCCAAAAATATATATAGATAACTGTATAATCAATAACGATAATCATAATATAAGGATCATACTAATACTAATCGGTATACTATTGTTATTAATATTATTATTGTTCTTATTACATTAATATTATTTATTTACTGGTAGTACAATTGGAAAAATATAGGATAACACGTAATAATTACAATATACGATATAATTAAATTAATTTATATAAATAATTTTCTAAAAACGTTATTATTGTTATTATTTATTGTTTTACTATTATTTATTGTAGTTGTTATTAGTTAGTCGTCAATATAAAATGCACTAATTGCAATAATCATGATATAATTGCAATAATGATGATAATAATTGCAATAATGATGATAATGATGATGGTAATGATGATAATGTTATGATAACGATAATAGTGATAATAATTATGATAATAATGATGATAATAACAGATAGTGTCCATAAATATAATAAAAAGGTAAATAAAAAAATCCCAAAATTCGAAAAAGCGCAAACTAACGAATATACCTTGTTCAGAGTAATACTCGAAAATGATGTCGTTGTTCATCATTTTCTGATTTTGGCAATAATTAGGGTCACTAGATAATAATTACCGAATCTATTAATCCTGACATATGATGATAAAAGTGAGAATAAAGAGAATTGGATAACATTTGATGATTATTAATAGTATTACTATTTCATTATTATTATCATTATTATTATTATTATTATTGTTATTATTATTAGTATTGTTATTATTATTATTATTAATTTATTATTAGTATTATTTTATTTTATTTTTTTTTTATCTTTATATTTATCAGTATTATTATTATTATTACTTTAAATTATTAGTATTATTGCAAAAAAATATATTATATCTGTAATAATAACAATAATAATAATAATTATTATTATTATTATAATAATCATTATCAATTCAAATAATGATATAAATAATTATAAAAACATTATTATTG
>NW_023645818.1:101562-109062 GCF_015228065.2 Penaeus monodon
AAAAAAACTGTTGAGGGCTACGAGAATCTTGCATCTGTGAAGATGGAAACTCAGCAGTACACCGACAAGGCCTGCAACAGCGTGAAGAGTGAACTGATGGAGGAGGTGCAGACTCTGAAGGGCGAGGTTCAGGGCCTGAGGGAGGAAGTGAAGACGGAAAGGCGGCATCACGAGGTACGTAACGTTGCAGCAAGAAGAAGGCAGACGAGGTTCTGGCAACAGATGCCAGAGTGTCAGATTTACTGGGGTCTGCCTGGGGTCCTTGGCAGGAAACCCCGGGCCTCGCAGCATCGTGTCGGAGCCAGTGGTCGCTGCAGAAGGCTGGGAACCCATCGGAACCGCTCCCTTGTGTATAGGTGGCGGCAAACTCGGACCCGGTTAACCCGCCTCGTTGTCTCCCTCACCCCTTCCCCCCCCCCCCAGGCGTGTTAGTTCACGGGACGCGTTCTCCACCTGCAGCCCTGGCCTCCAGACATTCTATGAGGCGTAAGCCAGCTGAGTACGACGGGAAGGTGGCCTGGGAGGCATATGTCACCAATTTGAAATGCTGGCATCTGCCCAGGGCTGGAGCCAGGAAGAGAACGCCCTGCAGCTGGTAACAGCGCTAAGGGGCCCCGCAGTGGAAGTGTTGGGCATCTGCCGCATCCCAACATGCCTCTTACACCAGCGTGGCGGAGGCTTTGAAACGCCGTTTCGGGCACCACCACCAGGCCGAGGTATATCGGGCCCACTTGAAGAAGCGGACTCGTGAGCGTGGCGAGACACTGTCCCAGCGGCGCAAGATGTGGAGGCGCTGGTAAGGAGGTCGTACCCTGCGGCTGCGGATGAGATGATGTGGTCCTGGCCTGCGATTTCTTTGTTGACGCTTGCAGGACCAGCAGCTGCAAATCTACGTCAAGCAGGCACACCCTGAGGACCTGCAGGTGGCGCTGGCGAGGGCCTTGGAGTTGAGGCCTTCCTGAAGGCAACCAGTGGCCTAGGGCCAGCTGCTCAGCCCCGCCATGACCTCCGGAGCCGGAAGGCTAAAGTGGAGAAAGATAGCACTGAGGAAGGTGAGCCCGAGCACTTTCAAGGCTTGGTTGGGGCTGCAGAAGGAAGGGCACAGACTAGTCGGTGTCGGAGGGAGCGGAGAACACTCCTCTCAACCGACGGATTCTGATGCTCCAGCAGTGCTGCAAGGAGTGGGCAGGATGTCACCACAGGTCATTCCGAAGGCTAAGGAAGTGGTTGGAGGAGGAACGGACAGGCTGGGAAGGGGCCGAAACCCAGCCCGTCCCGGTTCCGGGCCCTCGAACTGGGTAATGCCGTCGAACCAGATGCAGGTGGAGGATCGTAGAGGGAGCCATGGCCTGAAGACCACAGGGCGAATGTTGCATTGATTTTAAATCTCCGCGTCAACAGCTAAGGTCATAGCGGCGAATGCCTTGTTAAATAGAAATTTAACATATTTAAAAAATTTTAAGAAATTATGAAAAAATATCTTACAAATAAAATAAACAAATTAAAAACAAAACATAATATTTGTTTTAAGTATATAAAATTTTTGCATAAACATTATGCAAAATTAAATTTTATTAAAAAATATTAGCCCCCAAAAAGGAAACAAATAAACCCCTATGTCACAACCCCCCCCAATATTTTTTTCATGTAAGGGGGGAGACAAGTCATATTTTTGGTTGAGAATTTTGGCACATTTTAAACCCAGGCGATTGTTAAGGTCGGCACCTTCACAAAGTGCTTTTTTTTACCCATCACGGCCCATGGGCAGTCTGTGTGCCCAATTTTAGTCTTTTTAATGAATTTCCCATTTTTCGGTTAGGGGGGGTGCTAGTCCCCCCAACTCCCAAGGTCATTCTACTTCGCATTTTTGTTTCTGGGGTATGCCCCCATTTTCCCATCCTTTTATTTGAAGACAACCCTTATGCTGGGTTCAGGTCGGTGTGTGGGAGAGGAAAAACGAGCCCCAAAAAGGGTGAGCAGAGTGCCTTGGCCTTCGATCACCGTCATTCCCCACTGATCCAAATGCGGGGCCCCCAACACAGGTTTATCTTTTACATGTTGACTCAGTGCAAGCCAATCTTGAATCTCCCTTACTACGGATGTGAGGTTTAAGCTTTGTTTGCACAAGGCACTACGAGAGTCACAATATATCAAATAAAGGGTTTAAATCTTGTCATTTAAACGCTGAAAGGGATGGCATGTAACTCTGCAGAAAGATCGGGGCTTCTAGGAAAGGCTCCCAGATAGTTTTTCCTTCTGCTCATCTGAAAAGCCCCCCCCTTTCAGTTTTCAAACCATTGTTATTTTGCCTTGACCCTGGTACTTAGAAAATGCGAAAAATTTTCTTTGATTCTGCTTTGTCTCCCCCCCTTTAAAAATCCGACCAAATCGGGCTCGATTGTTAGTCCAAGGGGGAATTTGGGGGAAAAACCCAAACCCGAACCTTAGGAGACTCAGATTAAGTTTTCAAAAGTTCCTCTTTTCCCCTCCCCAAGGACGGTATCCCCCAAGGGGGTTAAAAAAACCAAATCGGGGTTAGGAGATCCGGGAATTTTTTGTATTTCTCGTGTAGAAAATCGGTTTATGTAGTCAGGTGAATGAAAGGGGGGTTTCTCCACTCACATACGGGTTTTCCACGGGTTGAAGCCCCAAAACCCCAGTACAGATTTAAAAGCTTTAAATTATGAACCAAGTCCAAAGGGGAGTTGCAGAAAAATAAAACCTCACACCAAAATCAAGTATACGAATAAGCGCTGGGTAAAGCTAGAAGCGTTGTGGGGTCTGACCCCAAGTTAGTAAAAAGAACCCAAATACAACGCTTTTGTAGCCTTCATTTTTAACGTTTGATGTGAGGCACCCTTTTAATCTTAGTCAAAAATTAGCCCCAAAGTACTTCCCCTTTTGGGAAAAAATTGCAGTGGTTTTTGCCCCAAATAGGGGAAGGTGGAATTTTCCCTTTTGTGGAAATTAAAAGCCATGGTTTTTTGGGGAGAAAATTTAAACCCCATGATTTTCCCCCACTGTAAACCTGTTTTTGCAGCCTGCATGGGTCCTTGCACACCCTTAAGTTCCTCCTAAGCGTACAGTGTAAAGTCACCACATAAGATTACTGAACAGAATTTGGAACAACTTTTACAATGCATTTATAGAAATGCAAACAGGTCCATTTAAAACACCCCCTTGGGGGGACCCCTTAAACGGTTTCCGGGTTAGAGAAACTGTTTCCCACCCGAACTCAAAATTCCTTTTAAAAAGGAAGCTTTGTATGAAGGTGGGTAATCCCTTTTAAAACCAAAGTCTACAGCTTCAGGATGCCATGCTTAAAAAGTCTACGTAGCATTTTCAAAGTCAAAGAAGACGCAAAATGTGACGTCCGTGCAAAGGAATTCTGATAGCATTTCCATCCCCACAAGGTCTGTGGTCGATTCCTTTTTCTGAAGCCATTTTTGATATGGGGCAACACTTTTTTTGTTTAGCAGCCTGTCAACCTAAATTTTCCCATTTTTCCATCACTTGAGAGCGGGTGAGAAAATTTGGGTCGTAATTTCCTGGTGTGGAAGATCTTGCCAGGTTTGGGAACGGAATGATTTACCTTTTTCCATGTGGATGGCACGTCCCTTTCTTTTAAACCATTGAATAAGCCAACAGGACTTGGGGGAGCTTCCGGTAAGGAGAATTTTTGATATGGAATATCTCATTTCTGGGGCAGCTTAGGGCAGAGCTGCAAGCAGAGCCCTCCTTGCGAAAAAATGCAAGTTTTTGGGAATTTGCTGCAGTCCACTGAGAACGAAGGGGGTTTTGTTCCTGCCCAAAGAAGAGGGAGAATGGAGTGTAAGATGCTCCAGAGGAGATCTCCCATGGATTAGCAGCTCTTTAGCAAATTTTTTGTCTGGGGTTTTAGCCACATTTTCGAGCAGGTTGGTAGGATTGCTCTTTCCAGAAATTTTAGCCCCTTTGCCCACCCATGTAAGGGGGCCCAGATTTAATCGAGGGACTATGTCTCCACGAGTCATCTACCTCCTTTGACGGCCGGGCCCTTGGTCGGGCTTTTTTTTAATGATGAAGGTTACAACGGGGGGCGTCTTTTTCAACTGTTAATGCCTTTCCTTGCTTGACAGCTTTTTGACATTCTCAGACCCCCAGGGTACGGAGGTCGAGGGTCTGTCCGAAATTTTGGGGAATGGATTTTTCTGCGCAAGGTAAATTTCTGATTGAATATTAACAGCATTTTGAACCACTGGAAATCATTAACAGATTTTGCAATACTGCATTTGATCTAAAAAGTTCCAGGCATGTTCTAGTCGCCATCTCGCACTCCATTGAGGAATACCATTCCTCCCCCAAAATTTTTTTGGAAAATGTCCTTCCAGTAAGTCTTCCATGACTGCCAAGGAAATTAAACTGTGAACAGGTGACCCTATTGAGGTCATTTGGAGAAGGCCCCCAGTTTGAATTTGGGAAATGGTGGATGTCACGTTCAGTAAAACGCATTACTCTTAAGAAAAAGGACTCCAAGGGGCCCTCGGGGTTTTGCAAAAAGGTCTCCCCAGGGTGATCCCAACCCTTTAAAAATCTCCCAAGAGTAAAAGGGATGTGGAAAATGCCAAGTCTGTCCAAATCATCTATGTTGAGATTAGTTGGGGGAAGGGAGATGGATGAAAGGTAAAGGGGCGTGTCAAGCCTATTTACAGCCTTCCCCCAGGTTTTCTGCAGGGGGGATGGTCTGGAAGGAATATCATGACTCCATACTGGACCCTCCAGGGGGGTCCATTTCAAAGGTCCCCCAAAAGGGCCTGAATTTAAATCCTCTCGGGGAAAAAGGGGCGATTTTCCTTGGTCATAAACTCTTATAGGGATTTCCAAATGGATTTCTGAAGAAATCAGAGTTTCAGCTTCCCCTTTGCTTAATTCCCCGCAGTTCCCTTTAATTAGGGTATCCAAAATTTTTTATATTATTTTTCAAAGGGGTTTGGCAACCCCCCTGTTGTCAAGGTTGCCCCCCCTTTAGGGTGCCCTTTCCAGGTCCGGTAGTATCTTTTTTTAAAGGTTGTTTTCCCCGGGAACAGTTTTCCCCAGGTATCCCTTGGAAGGTTTTAGGATTTTTTTGCTTGGGAAAGAAGGACCTAGCCCTAGCTCAAGGGGATTCTTTCTACGCGGGGGCCCCCGTGGATTTTTTTGTGGCATTGAGTTTTGGACAGTTCAGGATTTCCCTTTCCCCGGGAAAGACGCGCCGAGCCTTTAATTCAAGGGCATTTGCCTAGCAGTAGAAACCCTGTGGATGGTGGCAGGGAGCCACCACTGGGGCCTGGGGGGCCTTAAAAAAGATGGCTCCAAAACCTTTCTTTGGGGGGAGGGGGTCTCCCCAAAAGACCCCTCCTTAAATCCGTTGGTGGGCAAATCACCAGAGGGAGGTCAGCAATTTTTGGGGTGAGGGTTAAAGGAAGTGGGAGAGTGGTGCTGTAAAAAGCATTGGGGGGAAGGGGGGGGGGGAAGGAGGATGGGCTAGAAAACCCAAGCAAAAACCCCCCTGGCTGTGAAAAAGCAACGGGCACGTCGCTTTTCCTCGGAAAACTAAATTTTTTCCCTTTCCCTTATTACCAAAAATTCCTTTTTTAAATTGACCTTTACATTTCTTTTAAGAAGTTTATAGCTTTTGGTGGGGAACAGATATTGGCCTGGACATTTTATCTCCTTTATGACGTTTTTACCAACTTTCACATATCTGGTTGTCCTTTTTTTAAAGGCAAGATTGGCTCCTGCCCATAACCGGCAGTGGAAGCACGCATAGGTTTGGGGAATAGGCTTTACCTTTAGGGTCCCCGTTAAATTAAAACCCAAATTTTGGAAGAACTAATGGTTTTTAAAATAAGAAGAAACGGTGTCAACTGTTCAAAAACCCTCAAATTTCTTCTTAAAACGTTTTTTGCCATACATTAAAATATTACTTCCTCTAAAGTTTCTCCTCGAAACCTCATAGGGGTCGGGAAAAGACAATTCCCTCACACGATTTGGGGTTTTTTTGAGGGAACTGAAAAAGCCCAGGAATGTCGATAGATGAGAAGTTCACTCTGTCGGGGATAAAAACCCCAACTACAGGTACCATCTCGCTGTGGGGTGATGCGAGGGTCACTTGACAATTTAAATTTTTTTCTATGACTTCGAAAATGTCAAGATCAGTGGGCTTTATACTAGATACTTCTATATGAAATCTTTCATATTTACCGGGAAGATTTCCTTGGGACTGGGAGGACTTTTCCCCTTCTTTCCTGGTTTGGGGCCCAGGGCCATTACGATTCCCCTTTTGCCTTTGGAAGCGAAAAAATTCCCGGGGTAACATGTGAGTTCCCGAGGGAAGGTAAGGGATTGCGTAGGTCGTCAGGGGAACTAGATCTTTGTAATTTTAGTACTATACAAAATTTTAAATTTTTCATTTTCCCACCCCCCCACCCACCCTGGACCAAAAGAGGGGGAACATATTTTGGGGCTCAAATCTCCCAACATCCCCAGGGGTAATGAGGAAATATACCAGCCACTTTTTATATGTGGCAGCGCGGGACCTATGCATACCGACTGAAAATGCCCGCTTTACCTCCCCATTTGACCCCCTGATTGACTTGACCGGGCCTTTACAAACCCCCCGTCTAAACCGAAAAAAAAAACCCAAAAAGGGTGTTGCTGCGAGGGCACAGCGGCGCACGCTCAATCGGACCGGGCTCCTGGTAAACGGGATGCACCCGGCAAAAAAACGTGGGAGAGTTTTCCCCGGCCCCAAAAGGAAGAAACCCGGGTGGGCACCATCCCCCCCCCTGGTTTGGGGGCACCAGGAAAAACCCTTTGTTATCCCCCTGGTGACCCTCCGTAGGGGGGCCCTCTGGTCCGGCCACCCGATCTTGGGACCCCAAGCCCCCACCGCGGGAGGCGGGTTCCGTTAGGGGGGGGGGGGGCTGAGAAGACCCAAGTGCAGCCGAATGTTGGCCACTATCGATTCCAGCCCCCCCACGAGGGCTGTGTTGTCACGGGGCTTTTGTGCAGCTCAAGGGGCCAGTGGAGGGTGTATTGGCGTGGGGAGGGTGCAGCGCCGTGGTGTATTGGCCGTTTGTACCATGCTTGCTGGGCCCTTTACTACTGAGCGAGTAAGGCGTGTTCGACCTTGGACGGAAGCTGGTGGGGTGAAGTGAAGATGTGCCTGCTTCCAAAGGTGGCTGTGCAGAGGTAGTAGGCAGAGCGACGCACCCTTTCCCCAGGAAAGATGTAGAACCGGTTTTCGACTATCAAGAGTGATGCGGGGTAGAGGGGCCCCGTGGAGCCCCCTCCAAAACCTCAGTGGTGTGGCGTAGCAGTTGGGGAAGCCTTGTTGGGCCCGGGAGGGTTGAGTTGGGTAGCTAACTTTTCCCATAAGGCCAGAAGGGGCAGCTGGTGCAAAGCTGGCACTTGTGAGGAAGTGGTGCGTCCAGAAGAGTCGTAGGGGAGCGAGGGAGTTGGTTGGTGTGGGGCTGTTGC
>NW_023645818.1:121562-141562 GCF_015228065.2 Penaeus monodon
CGATAACAATTTTTTGGCTTAAGTCGCGTTCATGAGGGCATCGTTTTTGTTTTTCATTTTACTAATACGTGCTTTCGGTTCAGGGTTTTTGTCCCAAATGTGTGGTTTTTCTGGAGCGCACTTAGCAGTGATATGCTTTTTTTGGTGTTTAATTAAAGATCGTGCTACGCATTTAAGTTTTATGCTGTGGTAGTGTCGTACCCTGTAACTTAATTAGCTTATATGTGTTGCTATTGTTGTTGCGTGTTTAACGATGAAGTATTCGAGTAATTACGGGGAAAGTACGTTGGCCATGATGGGCCCCGTGCTGTGTATCTACGATTTAAAATTGTGTTGCCGTTGTTACTTATTTACTGCTTTAGTGTAACTGTATTTATTATTGTGTTTCCCCGTGCTTAATATGAAGTGCCACCGTGGTGTTGAAACCGTTTTTTTCTTTTTTTTTGTCTCCCGGATTACTACTTTATTTGCGTACGTGCATATGGAGTTTAGTAACCGTGCCTTATTAACTTGATTATTACGGGTTTGTACGGCGAAACATTAAAAGGTGATGTTTACATGATGGGGGTAATGGAGATGAGACGCTTAAAATGTCTTTGCAGTTTAGCACGTTCACGTCAAGAGGGGTTTTGGGGAGAGATGATAAGCGGGAGCCGCTGCAGGAAAAACAGCGGGAGCAGCAGAACCACTGGCAGGAGCGGCTTTATGTACCCGAGAAAACATTTTTCGAGGGCTGGTGAGGGGGTTTGATCACTTTTTACCTGAATTAAGGAACGGGCGAAGAACCGGAACTCTAAATCGTCTAAGAATCCTGGGGAACGTGATCACCCGGTGGTTTCGCCCCCTTCTAGGGAGGAGCTTTTTAACGGGGGAAACCAGAAGATGGGCCCAATGCTTTTTTTAAAACTAGGGTTTGGAGGTAACTCTCAACTGCTGCCCTTGCAGCATTAGTGAAAGGGCCTTCTGGACTTTATGGTTATACCCAGGACACTTGTCACGCGACCACTGCGCCTGTCAAACTGGACCGCCCTTTTCCCAGACGGTCCCCATAAAATGCCCTAATCACTTTTAAAAGGTTTCCCTGAAAACACGGACCGCGCAACGATATTGCTTTAGCAGTAGTCTTCCAAGTCAGTCGTAATAGACTGGGAAAAAGGTTTAAAACCCCTTCACAGAAACACTTTTATTGCCCCCACCCTTTGCAGACCCTAAGCAATATAAAAGGATGTGTAGCTCCCGAGTGAACTGACGAGGCGCACAACGGCTCTGCCGACCCTGCCCAAAAGCTACCAGAGGGTCGCTGATCTCCACTTCATAGTTACCTGCCGGAGACCCCCCTTTTTTTTACTTTTTTTTTTTTTAACATTAATGCTTAATCCTGTCAGCTTTTTTTTTTCTAGTAGGGCTGACGGTTTTTTTTCGGGAAATTTTCCTTTAGGAATAGTTCCTTTTAAGTTATATGTGATTTAAGTAAGCTTTAGGGTATGTTTTTTTTTATTTTAAGGGTTTTATTTTTAAGTCATTTTTTTTTTAAGTTCATTTCATTTAGTTTAAACCTTTTCGATTTTTTGGTTTTAAGTTTTTTTGTTTTTTGCATTTGTTTTTAAATTTTTCTTATTTTTCGTTCTTATTTTTTTATTTATTTATTTTTTTATTCATTCATTTTTTTAGGAGGTGGGGTCCCTCGTCCTATATTTTCCTGAGATTTGCAGTCTGTACTTGCCTGCTGTCTCTTAAGGGAGGGATTTCTAATCCTCTCCCCTTTCAGATAAGTTTTTTTGTGCACTAAAATTTAGTCTTTTGACATTTCCCTCGAGTTCCCCTCGCCCAGAGCGCCCAACACAGTCAGCACCTTCCCCCCTTCAAGGTGGGCACCCCCGAAACCGGAAATTTGGGTAAGGGGGCCTTCGCCTGGCCCCCCCCCTGTTGGGGCCCCTCGCTCAGTGTGCGGCCGCTCGGGGGAAAGGGAGTTTTGTGGACGCGGTGTATCCCCGCTAAAGTCGTGAGAGCTCAACTCGGACATTCTAAAAAAGTCCCGTCCAACCGAGAATAAGTCGCAAAAGCTGAAAAGGTTGAAGCCCTTGGTGTTCACAGTAATATGTACCCTTTATCCTAACCAAAACAGCGCCCCAAATGAGCACGGGTGAGGAAAGGGAGGGGAAACTCGATGTCCTTGCTCTGCCTCAAATCTGTAAAAGAGTGGGCTAGAAAAGGAAGGGTGAAAGCAAAAAACACCGTTATCCCCCTTTTATCGAATTGAAAGCAAAAAATACCGTTTATCCCCACCTCTGCCGCTGACCGGGGGTGGGAGAAAAACCTTTTCCCCGCCGCGTAAAAAGGGCTAGTGAAGGGGAAGAGGAGAAAATAAGTCCCCAAACTCTGTAAATGAAAAAAATCGGAATACAAAAAAAAGAAAAGAAACAACCTGAAAGAGGGTAAGGGGAAAAAAAAATTAATGGGATTCCTTTTTGTAAGGAAACCAGCAGGAAGGGAAAACATTAGGAAGACACTTTCCCGGTGAAACAAAAAATGTTGGGCCCTTCCCGGCAACGCGGAAGGGAGCTTTTGGGCAGAGTTGTCAATTAGCATTACTTTTTGCGCATTTCGTATTATTTTCGGGGTTTAAACATGTTCCCCGAAATGCCTGGGGTTTTCTGAAAGGCCGAGGAAATACGTAGGAGAATTTTAAAAGAGTTGGTGCTTTAGATGGGGCCACATACCATACCCAACTACAAGGGGTCATATAAAACCCTAAAGAATTACCAAGCATGCGCTTATTCTTTCAAAACCCTAACATTCAGAAGCTTTTGGTCTTCTGAAGTGAAATTGTAAAAAAAAAAGAAAAAAAAAAAAGTTATATTGACTAAGTGTATATTCTTTTTAGCCGCTGTTCGCAAAAACTCTCTTGTTTTGACTCTAAAATTTTTCGCTTACCTTTTTTTCTTTCTGCTGCTGGAGGTGATGCAAACTCATTTTTAGATGTAATGTTCCAGAAACTTTTTTAGAAAGGATTTTGGGCCCTTTCCCCGACGCGAATTTGATGGGTTTTTGATAGAAACAGTAGTAGTAAAAATGATGATAAAATAATAAAAAAGAAAATGGTTTCAATAATGATAATCAGAAATGTATCTAATTTTTTGAAATTAAACCATCTCATATTTTGCCGAAAATTTTAATGCTGTGCCATGAAATTCAAAAAATATCAGTTTAAAATTATTTGGCGCGGCGCGGGTTGTATACTCGATTAGGGCAAAAACAATAAAAAGTCATTTTAAATGATACACAAAAACTTTCAAAATTCGGTTAAAATCTTTGTGAAGACAAGGAAAAAAACGCTTACCAAAGGGAATGAAAATAACTGTCAACATCTTTATGATCTTCGCCATGCTTCAAAAAAGGCTACGCCCCCGCTTCCCCCAGGTTAATTATATGTATTTTTTATATCCTGAAAAATATACAAAGTGCAAATCAGTTTCACTCCCGATGTTTACTGGGGTCAGTCGCACATATTTGTGAACCATCTGTCTCATTTTTTGAAGGTCTTCTAGGTTGGAAAGGCATAGGGAAAAGGGGAAAAATGACTAAAATTATCAAACCAAATTTTTAATGATATTGTAAACAAAATATGAACAAAATTCTTTAAAAGGAGGTAAGAGTTGGATAAAGAGAGCTGCCATAGCAATGAAATTTCCCCCCCGTTTGGGAAAATGGGGATATCCATAAAAAGGTTTTAGGATAAAACGGGGTAGCGCAGTATAAATATCCAGTTTGCAACTTTAAATGATTTGGGTTTTACAATAAAAAAACCAAATTAAAAAAATTATTATTTGTTTTTAAATTCCCCCCCTTTTTCCAAAGTGTCTGGATTAAGGGGAGTAGCCTTTTTTCTTTAATTTTAATGTTATTTTTTTGCCAAAAACACTTTTTTTCATTTTTTACGCTTCAATTTGCAATATGCCAAGATATAAAAAAAAATAAATTAAATGGTTTCAAGAGTTCTCACAGGAACAAAGAGGAAAAAAAAAATGAATAAAATAATTGCAGTGTTTTATACAGTACTAAAAAAAATTTATTTTTCATATTTCCCGCAAACGAAAAATTTTTTGGGGTTTACTCAGAATAGAGACTTTATTTTTTTCCCAAAACCCAAATTAAAAGAAAGACATGAAATGCAAAAGGTTGCGATTTTTTTGAAGGCAGTAGACGTAAAAAAAATGGATTTTGAGACAGATAGGGGAAACTCGTATATAAATTTTTATTACATTTTTTTATTATTTTTTTTGAATTTTATTTCTATTTTTCTGTTATAATTAAAACCACCCTTATGTCTTAAAATACCAGAACTGCTATTAGACAACTACCACATTATTTTTACAACCAAATAATCAATTAAAGGGAAAAATATGAGATAGTCAATAATAACGATAAAAAAATAAAAAAATAATAAAAAAACAACAACAACAAATCCATTATCAAAAATATTCATAAATGACGAATCCTAATGGCGGCAATGGGAAACCCAAGGAAAAAAGAAAAAGTATTTAGGAATTAAAAACCCTAGGGGTTACTACTTCCCTGAATAAAGGAAATCAAAAAGAGCAACAAAAAACTAAAATGGTGATAGATAATTTTGTGGACTTTTTTTTTTTTCGAAACAAATGTTATCAAAAAATTTCTTTTTTCTCACTTTTATCACATTATTGTCATAATTTAAAACATTCTGGTAAAATTTTATCATTATTACCCCATAATTGCCAAAATCATCAAAAGAATCGAAAAAAAGCCATTTTTTTGGTATACTCTCTAAGGCTAATTTCGCAGATTTTTTCCGCTTCTTCGACTTTTGGGGTTTTTTTTTTTTACCTTTTTTTTTTTTATATGGCGGAATTCCCGTTATTAGATCATTTTTACATGATTTTCATCATTATTATCGTTTCATATCATTATCATCTTATCATCATCATTATCATCATTTTTGCAAATTTTTATCATCATTATTGCAATTATTATCATTATTTTTGCAATTACTGCAGTTATAATATTTTTTTTTGAAGTATACTAATAACAACAACCAAAAAAATAGTTAAACCCAAAAATAAAACAAAAATAACGATTTTTTTAAAAAATATGTTATCATTATTTAATAATATCGTTTTTAGTAATTTTTTACTTTATAATCATTTTTTTGCAATTGTACCACCAGTAAAAAAAGTAATAATGATAATAAAACAATAATAATAATAATAACAATAATTATAACGATTATAATTATTATTATTATACTTATTTTTATTATTATTGTTATTTTTACAGTTATAATATATTTTACGGGCAATAATACGGATAATTAAAGTAATAATGATAATAATAAGGATAATAATAATAATAATAATAATAATAATAATAATAATAATAATAATAATGATAGTAATAATAATAATAACGATAATAATAATGATAATAGTAATAATATTGATAATCATCAAATGTATCAAAATTCTCTTTATTCTCACTTTTATCATCATTATTGTCATAATTAATACAGTTTTGGTAATTATTATCATTATTACCCTAATAATTGCCAAAATCATCAAATGAATCGAAAAAAACGTCATTTTTGTGTATACTCTCATAAGACTATATTTCGATAAATTTGCCGCTTTTTCGACTTTTGGGATTTTATTTCTTTTACCTTTTTTATTATATATAGACGGAATTCCTGTTATTATGATCATTATTATCATAATTATCATCATTATTATCGTTATCATCATCATTATCATCATTATCATCATCATTATCATCATTATTGCAATTATTATCATTATTATTGCAATTACTGCAGTTATGATATATATTTTTGCAAGAATACTAATAACAACAACAATAATAATAGTAATAACAATAATAATATTAATAACAATATTATAACGATTATTATTATTATTATTATACTTATTTTTATTATTATTGTTATTGTTATAGTTATAATATATTTGGGGCAATAATACGAATAATTAAAGTAATAATGATAATAATAATATTAATAATAATAATAATAATAATAATAATAATAATAATAAAAAATAATATAAAAATAATGTAATAATAATAATGATAATAGTAATAATATTGATAACACAAATGTTAAAAAATTTCTTTTATTCACACTTTTATCATCATTTTTTCAAAATTTAATACATTTTTGGTAATTATCTCATTTTTACCTAATAATTGCCAAAACATCAAAGGATCAAAAAAAAAACGTATTTAGAATTTTCTCATAATGCAAATTTTTCGTAGATTTGGGGTTTTTCGACTTTTGGGTTTTTTTTCTTTTACCTTTTTATTATATAGGGACGGAATTCCTGTTATTATGATCATTATTATCATGATTTCATCTTATTATCTTTATCACATCATATTCATCTTTATCACATTATTACAATTTTTATCACATATTCAATTATTACATTATTATTGCAATTTGCGTTACAATATATATTTTGCAAGTATACTAAAAACAAAACAATAATAATTAATAACAATAATAATAACAATAAACGTTTTTATAAAAAAATATGAATCTTTATTTTATTAATATCGTTATTATTTTAATTATTATGTATAATCATATTTTGCCTTTATACACCAGTAAAAAAAAAATAAGATAATAATAACAATAATAATTTTAAATAAAAATTAAACGTTTATGTTTATTTCTTTATACTTATTTTTTTTATTATTGTTATTATACGCCGGCCACCCGTCTCTTGCACCAACGAAAGGCGGGGCTGGGCAGACGGCGGTTTCCCAGGGTCGTAAAAACCAAAACAGTTTCCAAAGGGGGCCCCAAGCACCACAGCGCCCCAGAACACACGAGGGAAAAGAAGGGCGGGGCAGGACGAAAAAAAACACAAAATACGTTTTTCTTTATTTACAGAAGTTTTTTATTTACCCGTACCTTTTCTATAGCAAAATAAAAGGGGAAACCAGCTGTCACCTGACGATACAGTTTTTAAAACAGGGCAAAACAAAGGTATCAGGTCCAAAAGGGGCACAAAAGAGGTTTTCACAGGGCAGCCCCCAACTGCGTCTTCTGGTTTGTTCCCTGCTCCTGCCTCACAGCCAGCTCGTCATTTTTCCCCAGGCCCTTTTCAGTTAACACATGCCCAGGTCATTTTTTTATTTAAACACATTTTTCCCAAAGATAAAAAGGGCCCCCTGGCGAGCATATCCCCCCCTATCAAGCAGACGACCCGTCTTTTTTGACATACCTAAACCTAAAAACAAACTACAGAAAATTTAAATAAATTAGTCCTAGAAAAAACAAAATTTTTCAAAAAAAAGAACCGAAATTGTAAATCATTTCTCAGAAACACAAAAATCTTTCTTTCCAGCGCGGCTTGCTTCGCTCTCGCTGGGGTCGCTCTGGGGGAAAGGGTGGGCGGCGGTAGATTGCAGGGCCCCCAGGGGGGTATCTTCCCCCCAAGCCCGGGTCAGGTCACCATTGACGTCTGTTGCATCGCCCTACCGTCCAAATGCTGCCCTTATCTCGGTCAGCGTTGACACGCCTATCCCGCTACTGGGGCTAACGTCATTCTTTTTCACCATGGCCCAGGAGTAGTTTCCGGGCCCAGGGGAACCCCCACAGTGGCCACGTGGAAAACCCGGGGACGGTTTTTTCGCCCTTGCGAATCGATGGGTGACATCAGAGAGGCCGTACCACCGGTAGGCCCCTTCCCAAGGGCTTGAGTTCGGCGGGGCCCCTCGCTCCGGCAGGATGAGCCACATTGTCACCTATGTTGTATCACCCCCCTCATGCCCCGGTCATGGGTTCCCCCTTCATGGAGGGCCGGTCCCTTCAGCTCCCCACGAACTCGTGGGTGCCCCTCCCCAGGTTAGCGGCGCTCCGGGGCCCCAAGCCCTGGGGAAAGTCAGGCAACGGCCCCACACCAACCAACACCTCGCTCCCCGACGACTCTTTCTGGCGCTATTCCCTCACAAGTGCCCAGTTTTGCCCAGGGCACCTTCTGGGCCTATCGGGAAGTTTAGTCCAACACTCAAAAAACCCCTCCCCGGGCCCAAAAAGGCCGCCCAACCGCAATGCCATCAGCCAGTTTAAGGTTTTAAAGGGGCTCCACAGGCCCTTACTCCACGATCACTCTTGACAGTCGACACCGGATTTAGATCTGCCCTGGGGCAAGGTGCAGCGCTCAGCCATAATCCCTTGCACAGCCAACTCTGGAAGAAGGGGCCCATTTTCCCCGTCACCTCACCAGTTTCCATCCAAAGGGTCGACACATCCCTTTACTCTGCGCAGGTAGTCAGGCCAGCAAACAGTGCTGTCCAGAGGGCCCACATAACATCAGCCGCAAGGTCTTCACCCCCAGTGCCCACTCCCAGGCGGCATGGCTTCCATCTATGAGCCCTCCACTGCATCGTGTGGTTCGAGGGCAGTTCCCAGTTGGGGCCGGGAAAAACGAGGACGGCTGGGTTTGGGCCCCCCTTCCCCAGCCTGTCCGAGTTTTCCTACTGTCCCATTCCTTAGTTGGACATGCACTAATGGTGCCCATACCTGCCACAGTCCTTGCAGCAGCTGGAAGACATCAAACCGTCCGGTTGAGAGGACGTGTTCTCCGCTCCCTCCGACACCGAAGTCTGTCCCTTCTTTACCGAGCCCCAAAAAGCCTTGAAAAGTGCTCAGGCTCACTTTTCCTCAGGCTATCTCTCCATTTTAGTTTTTCCGGCCCCGGAGGTCAGGGCGGGGCTGAGCAGTTGGCTAGGCCATGGTTCCCTTTCGGGAAAGGCCCTGAACCCCAAAGGCCCTCGCCGCGCCCCCTGCGGGGTCCTCGGGGTGTTTGCTTGACATGATTTGCAGCGCGGTCCTGAAAAGCGCAACAAAAAAATCGCGGGCCAGGCTCGATCCTCTTCCGCAGCTGCAGGTACGACCCCCTTTTACCAGCGCCCCCAAATCCGCGCCAGGGGGACAGTGTCTGCCACATCACGACCCGTTTCTTCAAGCGGGCCCGATAACCTGGCCCGGGTGGTGGTGCCCGAAACGGCGTTTCAAAGCCTCCCCCCCGCGGTTAAGAGGCATTTTGGGGATGCCGGCAGATCCCCCAACATTTCCCACCGCGGAGCCCCTTAGGCTGTCCCAGCTGCGGGGCCCTTCCTTCCGGCTCCACCCCGGGGCAGATCCGCATTTCAAATTGGGTGACTATGCCCCCAGGCCCCCTTCCCGTCGTACTCAGTGGCTAGCTTCACAGAATGTCGGGGGCCCGAGGGGCTGCGGGGGGAAAAAACGGTGCCGTAACTAAACACCTAGGGGGGAAGGGGGTGAGGGAGGCTACGGGGCGGGTTGCCCGGGTCCGAGTTGCCCCCAAACAAACCCCAAAAAGGGAGCGGTTCCGATGGGCCCCAGCTTCTGCAGCGCCCATGGCTGCGACACGACGCTCAGGCCGGGGGTTTTCCTGCCCGGGACCCCGGGCAGACCCCAGTAAATCTGTACTTGGCACTGTTGCCAGAACCCTTTGCCTTTCTGCTTGCAAAATTATACCTCGGACGCCCCCTTTTCCCTACGCATTTCCCCCCTCAGGCCGAACCTCGCCCCCCAGAGTCTGCACCTCCTCCATCAGTTCATCTTTACGTGTTGAGGCCTGTCGGTGTACTGCTGAGTTTCATCTTCACAGATGCAAGATTGCTCTGTAGCACCCCAAAAAAGTCGGCAGAAAATTTTTCTGCCTTTCCCTTTCCCGCATCTCGACGAGATGGGCCCTGATCGTGTGCCCCCTGTGCCCGTTTCTGCCCTTTTTTTCCTTTCCTCCCTCATACCGGTCAGCATGGAGAGATTTAGGTCCATCTGGCTCGGTTTCACCTCACTCGTGCCCACCTCGTCATAACCTCTCTCCCCCATGGCTACCGCCTCTTTGGCATGATAAAACGACGGGGTCACTGATCAAATACCAAATCCCATCCCGACACCCTTTGTTTGGGCCCCCCGCCTGTCTTTCTGCCCCCAACAAAGGGAGGTAGGCAGACGGCGTGTTATCCAAGGGGCGTGAACATGAAAAAGCTCCCAAAAGGGACCGAGCACCACAGCTCCCAGAACACCAGGAGGGGGAAAAACCAAGGGCAGGGAGGGACGAAATAATCACAAAAAGACAGTATTCCTTTTTTTACACAAGTTATTTTCCCGTACACTTTTTATAGGCACAATCATGGGGAAAACCCGCATGCACACGCAGAATAAGCTTTTAAAAGGGCAACACAAAATTTATCAGGTCACAAGGGCACACACGAGGTCTCCAAAGGGCAGCACCCAACTGGTCTCTTTAGCTTGTCTTGCTCCCCCGCTCACAGCGAGTGCGCATGTTTTCCCAGGTCCCTTTATGTTAACAATGCCCAGGTCATCCCTTTTTATTTAACACATGTTTTGCACAGAACAAAAACCCACGGATGCATTTTTATTTCAGCTAAATATATTTTTTGGGCAATAATACTAATAATTTGGTATAAAATAAAATAATAAAATTATAATAAAATAAATAAAATAATAATAAAAATAATAATAATGATAAAAGAATAATATTATAATATCAAAGTTATCAAAAATTTTCTCATTCTCATTTATATCATTATTGATAAATTAAACAGTTTTGGTAATTATTATATATTACCCAACATTGCAAAAATCTCAAATGAATCGAAAAAAAGCCTTTTTTAGTTTCTCTATAAGACTATATTTCTAAATTTGCCCCTTTTTTGACTTTTGGGGTTTTTTTTTTTACCTTTTTTTTTTATAAGGACGGAATTCCGGTTTTTATGATCATATTTTCATGTTTTCACATATTTCGTTTTTCATCATCATTTTCATATTATCATCATCATTATCACATTATTTCAATTTTTATCATCTTATTTCCCAATTTTTATCATCATTATTTCAATTATATCATTATTATTGCAATTTGCAGTTACAATATTATTTTTTCAAGTATACAATAACAACAACAAAATAATAGTAAAAAAAATAATAACAATAAAAAAGATTTTTTAATAAATACTGAATCATTATTTTAATTAATATCGTTTTTACGTAATATTACTGTTAAATCATTATTTTTCCAAATTTTACCCCCAGTAAAAATAATAATAATAATAAAATTTAAAAATAATAATAATTTAAAAATAATAAAATAAAATTTAAAAAAATATTTTAAGTTATTATATTATTTATTTTAAATTTTTTTTTATTATTGTTATTTTTATTTTTCAGTTATAATATATTTTTTGGGGAATAAAAATAATAATTAAAAATAAAATATAATAAAAATGATAATAATAATAATAATAAGATAAAAATAAAAAAAAATAATAATAATGATAATGATAAAAAAAAATAAAAACGATAATAATAAAGTAATAGTAAAATATTGAAACATCAAAGTTATCAAAATTTCTTTATTTTCCCCTTTTTTCCCTCATATTTTCATAATTAATACAGTTTGGTAATTTTTATCATTTTTACCCCAAATTTCCAAAATCATCAAATAATCGAAAAAAAGTCATTTTTTTAAATTTTTTTTTCAAAAAGGGTTATTTCGCTAGATTTTTCCCCTTTTTCGACTTTTGGGATTTTTTTTTTTTACCTTTTTTTTATTTATAGGACGGAATTCGTTTATGATCATTTTATAGATATCTCATTTTTATCGTTTCCATCACATTTTCATCATTATATCATTATTGCAATATTTTCACATTTTTGCAATTAAAATAATTATTATTACAATTATTTCAGTATAAATTTTTTTGAAGATACTAATTACAACAAATAATAAAAGTAAAAAAAATAAAAATAACAATAATAAAGATTTTTAATAAATATGAAACATTATTTTAATTTAAAAAGTTATTATGTAATTATTTCGTTATAATTATTATTTTTCAATTTACCACCATAAAAAAAAAAATAATGATAATAATAACAATGTAATTTAATAAAAAATATTATAAGAATATTCTTATTTTTATTAATATTTTTATCATTTTTGTTTTTTAACAGTTATAATAATTTTTTTTCAATAAACTAAAAAAAGTAAAATAAAAATAAAAAGATAATAATAAAAATAATAATAATTAATAATAAATAAAATAAAAATAATATTAATAATAAGATAATTAAAAGATAATAGTAAAATATGATAATCTCAAATGTATCAAATTCTTTTTATTCTCACTTTTATCACTTATGTCATAATTAATAGAGTTCGGTAATTATTATTATTTCCCCGATAATTGCCAAAATAGCAAATGAATCGAAAAAAAAAAATCATTTTAGTAACTATATTTGCTGATTTTTCCCCTTTTCGATTTTTGGGGTTTATTTCTTTTTCCCTTTTATTAATATGGACGGAATTTCCCGTTATTTTTGTCATTATTTTCATCCTTTTATCGTTATCATCATCATTAATATATTTTATGTTATTGCAATTATTTTGTCAAATTTTTGCAATTTTTTTTTATCAGCAATTATTGCAGAATTTAAAATATTTTTGCAAATTACTAATAAGAAAACAAGATAATATAGTAACAATATAATAACAATAAAACGATTTTTTAATAATCATTTAATCAATTTAATTATACTTTACTGTAATATATGTTATAAAACTATTTTCCCAAATTTAACCAATAAAAAAAATAAAAATGATAATAAAAACAAAAAATATTAAAAACAATACTATAAGACATTATAATTATTATTTATATCATTATCTTTTTGTTATAAACAGTAAATATATTTTTTGAATAATACTAAAAATCAAACAATAATGATAATAATTTAAAAAGAACGATAATAAAAATAAAATAAAAATAATAAAAAATAAAAATAATAAAATAACATAGTAGTAATAATAATAACAATAATAATAAAAGGATGATAATAATAATGATATTTTTAATATTAAACACAAAAATGTTATCAAAAAACTCTTTTTTCTCACTTTATCATATAATTAGATTTAAAAAATTCTGGAAATTAATCATTATTTCGAAAAAAATTTCCAAAAAACACAAAGATATCGAAAAAAAAAATCATTTGGAGTATAATCTATAAGGGTGATTTGCGCTTTTTCGATTTTTTGGGGTTTTATTTTTTACCTTTTTATTATAATGGACACAATTCCTGTTATTTTATAATCATTTTTATGATTACCATCATTTTTACGTTATATATCATTATCATTATTTTCATCAATTAAATTATTGCAATTATTTGTCATTATTTCAATTTTTATCATATCATTGCAATTATTGCAGTATAATATATTTTTTTGCATCCCCCACTAATAAGAAAAAAAATAATTATAGTAATAACAAAATAATAATAATAATAATAATTTTAGATTTTTTATAATTATTTATATTCTTTTTTAATTAATACGTTTTTACGAAATTTATTGCGTTATAATAATATTTTAAATTATGTACAGTAAAAAAAATAATAATAATAATAAAAACAAAAAAAATTATAATGAAACTTATCACGTTTAGTATTTTTTTTTATAATTATTATTATTATTATTATTATTTTTTATTTTTATTAATTATTATTACATTTATAATAATTATTTTGGCAATAATACTAAAATTTTAAATGGAGTAATAATAAATAAAAATAATAATAATAAAATAATAATAGTGAAAATTTATAATAAGAGATGATAATAATAAAAATAAAATTAATAATAAAAAATAATAATAATAAAAATAAAAATGATAAAATAAATAATAAAATAAAAATTATGATAAATTATAATAATCATAATATTAATAATATAAAATCATGAAATGTTATAAAAATTTTTTTTCTCATTTTTATCATCATTTCTCATGTGAATACAATTTGGAAAAGTTTTTCTTTATCCCCTAAAATTTGCCAAAATATCAAAGATATCGAATAAACTCTTTTTGGAGTATACTCTCAAAAGGTATATTTCGCTAGATTTGCCCCTTTTTTTTCTTTTTTATTTTTTTTTTTTATTTTTATATATGGACCAAAATTTCCCGTTTTTATAATTCATTATCATGATTTCACATTATTACTTTCATCATCATTATCATCATCATTATAACATTATTGCAATATTATCGTCATTTTTGCAATTATTTTCCTATCATTTCAAATTTTTGCAGATAAATAAATTTTTTTGACAATAAATAAAAACAAAAAAAATAAAGAATAACAGTAATAATAACAAAAATAACGATTTTAATAATTATTTATATCTTATTTTAATCAATATAGTTTTACTTTTTAAATTTTTATGTTTTGTAATTATTTTGCGATTAACTACCCGTAAAAAATAATAATAATGTAAAAATAACAAAATAGTATTAATTTAAAAATTTAAACGACTAATTTATTATTAAATTTTTATACTTTCATTTTTATATTGTTTTATAAAATTAAAACATTTTTTGGTAATAATATAATAAAATTAAAGGAGTAATAAAAAAAAAATGATAATAATAATAATAAGATAAAAATAAAAATAATGAAATAATAATAACAATAATAATAATAATAATAATGATAATAATAATGTAATATTTAAAAATATTTAAAAATCACCAAATGTTTTCAAAATTCTCTTTATTCCACTTTTTTCACATTTTTGTCATGATTAAAACAATTCTGGTAATTTTCATCATTTTACCCCAATTTCCCAAAAACATCAAAAAAATCGAAAAAAAACGTCATTACGAGGTACTATTTTTTCGCTAGATTTTCCGCTTTTCGATTTATGGGAATTTTTTTTTTTACCTTTTTTCCTTTATATATCATCTTATCATGATTATCTCATTATTATCGTCATTTATCATCTTATCACATTATCATTTTATTTCAATTTTTTATCGTTTATTGCAATTTTATCTTTATCATTGCAATTTTTTAGATAAAATTATATTTTTGCAAATATAACCACACACACAACACACCAACAACACACACCACCCCACACACACAACAACACAAACACACACACACACACACCCCCACACACCCACCCCACACACACACACACCCCAAAACCCAACACACCAATATATGTAAAATTATATATAAAATAATATATTAAAATATATATTATAATATATATATTATTATACACACAACACACACACTCAACCACACACACACACACACCACATACACACACAACAACACACACACACAAACCACCACACAAACACATATAAAAATATATATAATATATATATATATATATAATATAATTATATATAAATCCCAAGATTTACACATTTTTTAAAAATTTGGAAGAACGAAATAAAAAAAAAGGTTTATTTTTTAATTTTATTATTTTTTTTTTTTAAAATTTTTTTTTTTTCATTTTTATTATAAATAGTTTGTTGTTATTATTTTTTATTTTTATTATTATTATAATTTTTATTATTATTTTTATTTTTATTATTATTTTTTATATTATTTTTATTGTTTTTATTATTATTATTATTATTATTATTACATTATAGTAGTATAGTATAATATATATTGCTTGCTTGTTTGAGATTTGCGAAGTTCTGCTTCGCCCTCCTTCATTTATGGCCCGGCCTTTCAGCTTTTTATGTTGTTTCATTTGTTGTCGACATGGGTGCTTCCCGTGGCGGGGGGATTCCCAGGGGGGCCTCTGTGGGCCGGGTTAAGCACCCTAATCCTTTTACCAGCACGGCGGCTGTGTTCTGCGGCTTTTTTAGGTTTGGTGGCAGCAATTTTTAATAAGTAAAAGGGGGCTTTGGGCTCGCCGCAATGCATGAAACCCCCTTTTAGTTCTAGGTTTTTATAACGCCATGCACAGTGGAACCTAGGCGCATTCTGTGCAAAATGATTCGGCACCTTTTGTTTTTATTTCAAAAAGTGCCAGGGGTTTCATACCCTGGGGCATTGAGTACCACGGGCCGGGGGGGAGTATTCGTTTCCTCTCTGTGAAGCGGCAGGAGGAGGATTTGGCCGTCACCGACACTTCCTCCTAAATTTCGGCTCGATATTATCAGGGGATTTGCCTTTTCGGCTAACTGTCGTAAACCCCAGCCTCTGTCCCTATTGGCGGGAAACCCGTTTATGATGATTTCCCCCCTGGGCAAAATCCTCTGTGCCAGGGGAGGATGGTACAGAAGTAAATTGTCGTGGGGGAGTGCTGCTGAAGACAGCGACGGTCCTTTGGACTGTGGTATGAATAATACGTACTACATCATACAAAATTTGTTGGTGGTGGTGGTGTTTGTAATATATATATATATATATATATATATTAAAATAATAATATATATAATATATTGTTTTATATATATAATATAATATATTATATATTAGTATAATATATATAAATTTATATAATTTACATAATATTATTAAATTTAATTAATTACATCCAAATTACTGTAAATAAACCCATATATCTATATAATATAAAATATAAAAAATTTTATACATTATATATATAATATAATTTTATATATATATATATATATATGTGTGTGTGGTTGTGGTTGGTGTGGTGGTGTTGGTGTTTTGTGAAATATTTTTGCTATGGCGCGGGTGCGCACCCCACACAATAGATATATGTATAAATAGATATATGTATTATTTATACTAATTTTCTATGATACAATACATATATGTATATATATGAAATATAATAATATATAATTTAATATATAATATATTATATTTTTGTATATATAGAAGACTTGACGACAAATAGAAGATATTTTATAACATTTGTATATAACAGTTAATATGTATATATGTTATAAATGCTACTCTACATATATTAAAATATAATTAATATTATTATATAATTATATAGTATATATATAATTTTATATAATATATATTAATATTTTTCAAACAAAAAGCAAATAAACCCAAAACCACAATATAGTACGTATGAATGTATGTTGTGTTATATATTATATATTTATATTATGTATATATTTATTTTATATATAAAAATTAGATATAAATATATGGTTTGTTATTATATATAATATATATAATTTTTTAAAATTTGTGTGTGTGGTGTTGTGTGTGTGGGGGTTGTGTGGGGAAAAGGGATGGCGGGGGGTTATATTATTTAATTTAATTTTTTCCATTATCAATTTTTTATTAAATTATAATTTCAAAACCATTTATCATCATTATTGTCAGATTAATGTTTTGACTTTTGTTTTGTACAGTGTTTAGTATTTTTACTTTTAATTTTTTCTGCAGATTTAAGTCTTTTATTTTCTGTGTTCTTAGGGGGTTACATCTAATAAATGTTTTCTTTCCCTTTTCTAATCAATGTAGGGTGTTAATGCCCTGCATGTGCCCAAAATACATTTGGGCATACCTCACCCTATTTTAGCGTGTGTGCGTAATCCCCATTTTAATTAGGTTCAATGCCCGCGGGTTTTATGATTAGTGAAATTTAAAAAGTAACCCCGATAAATGTTTGCTTAGATGTCGCGTTATGTTGGCTTAGGAAACCTGCAACATGGGCCCTTATAGCTTAGTAAAAGGCCCCTCGGGACGGGGATATTTGGGCCCCCGGACAAATTGTCACGCGTAACTGCGCCTATCTAATTGGAGGCCCTTTCCAGACGCTACTCCATACAAAACCCAAATTATCTTTACCATTTACTGTAAACACGGACCGTACTCGTCCTTTCAGCAAATCTTCCAAGTCAGTCGTAGACACGTGGGGGGTAAGGTTTTTAATCTCTTTTCCAAAACACGTATTGCAGCCATCCTGAGACCCCAAGCAATATATGATGGGATTGGGCTCCCGAGTGAACTGACGTCGCCCCCAAACGACTCTGCCCGACCTGCCCGAAACTACCAAGGGGCGTGAACTACCTTCTAAGACCCGAGATCCCGCATTTTTTTAAAATATTTTAGGTATGTGATATTTCTTTTTTTTTCCCGTAATGTTTTTTTTTCTAAGGGGTAGCCGTGTTTATTTTTCGTTTTTTGTTCTTTTAATGAAAAAATTTTGTTTTAAAATGTATTTAAGTTAGCTTTAGGAAATTTTTTAGTTTAATGTTTTTCTTTTAAGTCATTTAATTTAAGTATTTTTTTTAGTTTAAATCTTTTCGAGTTTTGTTTTTAAAATTTAGGTTTTTTTAGTTTGGGGTTAATTTTAAGTTTTTGTTTTTTTCTTATCTTTTTTTTTTGTTGGTTATTTTAGGGGTTCGTGGTCCTTCCGTTATTCCGAGATTTGCAAACATGCCGCCGTGTCTTTTAAAAAATGATATACTAATCCTTTCCTTTCACATAAATTTTTTGCTAATTCTATTGTGCATTTCCTGACCCCTCGACCTGAGCCCCCCAATAAAGCCCCCTTCCCCTGAGTGGGTGGGCACAGTTCGTAAATGCTCGTAAAACCTAAGAAAAGTCGTAAACGCAAAAAGGGTGAACCCTTGGTTTTCACATAAATACCCCTCGCTCCTATAAACCACCGCCCCCCCAAAAACTGACAGGGGCGAGGGGGGGGGGGGAGGGAAAAATCGATCCCGCTCGGGCCCCTCATCTGTAATAGGGGGAATAAAGAGGGGAAAGAAGGGCAAAAAAACATTCATCCCCCCCTCTCCGTGCCGGGAGAGGGGAAAAACCTACCCCACCGGGAAAAAAGGACATAGGGAAGGGAAGGGAAAAAATAAAACCCCAATCTTGTAAATGAAAAACATGGGAATAAAATAAAATAAAAAACATGGAAAACAATAAGGAGAAAAGAAACGTCATGAAAGAGGACACGGGGAAAAAAAAATAACGCTTTCTTTGTGAAAGGAACCAGAGAAAAGGAAGACTTTATCTTTCCCAGTAAACAAAACTGTTGGCCTTCCAGCAAGCAAGAATGCGCTGTAGGGGCAAAATTGAAATTAGCTTATTCATCGCAGATTTCGATATTTCCTATTTTTCTGTTACCCAAAATGCCATGGTTTTCTGGAAGGCCGGGAAAATACGTGGGAAAAAAATACTATTTTTTGAAGGGGGTTTTTGGGTTTTTAGATGGGGCACACATACATCCCGGACAAGGGTTAAAATAAACCAAAAAAATTCCAAAAATACATAACTTTCAACCTGAACATCAAAAGAGCTTTTGGTCTTCCCAATCAAATATAAAAAAAGAAAAAGTTTTTTTTACGTTTTATATAATATGAATATATATATACTGTAAAGGGTTTTTTAGTGATGGTTTCACTATTTTTATTTTGCGTGGGTGTTGTGTGTTTGGGGGTGCGTATGAGGTGTAAGGTTCTTTTGGGTTCACTTCCCCGTTCGGACGGCGGCTTCGAGCCACCAAAGCCTCATGTCACCATGGTCGGTGGTTGCCATTCTATGGTTTTGCACTCTATTCCGAGCTCCACACCTGAAACACATTGTATTTGGGTTTACACTTTTTGTATTTCCTGTATATACTGTTGGTAAATTGATTAAGAAATATAATGCAGAAAGTGCAATGAACCAAAGTGATGGAAAGGGAAAAAGTTTAAATTAAACTTTTTTACTTATTGCGGGCCTCCTGCTATTAGAACTGGCTACTTTTTGATAGCTGCAGCCCGCTCCACCAGTGCTCCTTTAGGACGAATCTACTCCAGGTGCCTGAATCTAAGGCGGGAAAACCCCTTCATCCGTTCCCCGACATTTCACCGACAACTACTGGCAATCACGAGTGTTTTTTTTATCTTGTATTTGTGTAAATTTGTACTTTTTTGGGGAAATATAACTATGAAAGTGCAATATCGTATTTAATTGCCCCGAGATGATCTATATCCCAGAGATACCTAAAAGAACCTATGGTTAATTGCAAAAAAGATAAAAAGCAAAAAAACCATGGACAATCTGGCGCAGTGATTAGGAACCACGGCATATACACATCATCTATGTGTATATATAAAGTATTATATATTCATATAAAATATATATTATT
>NW_023645818.1:146562-162023 GCF_015228065.2 Penaeus monodon
CTATTATCATTATTATTGTTATAATAATAATAATGATAATAATAAAAAATAATGATAATAATAATAAAATAATAAAAATAATAATAATAATCTAATAATAAAAAATAAATAATATAATGAAACAACAACAACAACAACAATATAATAATAAAAATTTGAAATAATAATAGTAATGATAATAATAATGATAATAATAATTAATTTTAATAATCTGATAAAAATCAATTTTTATCAACCATCTCATTATTCTCATTTTTTATCATCATTATTATCATGATAATACAATTTCTGATAATTGTTATCATTACTACCCAAAAAATTGCTAAAATCATCATTGAAATCGAAAAAGGGCATTTGGAGTATACTCTCAAAGCTATATTCGTGGATTTTCCCGGGCTTTTTCGATTATGTTTAATCATCATTATTGCAATTATTATCACCATCATTATCATTATTATTGCACTTATTCTGTTATAATATATTTTTTTGCAATTATATTAACAATAACAACAATAATAATATGATAACAATAAAAACAACAATGATAACGATATTATATTAATTATTTTATATCATTATTTTAATTATTATTTAATTATTATATTATAATTATTATAATATTTGTTTGGGCAATATACTCATAATAAAAGTAATAAAATGATAATAGTAACAATAATAACAGTAATAACAATGTATAATAACTTTGTCCTTACAAATATCATTATTATTTGTTATGATATAATAATAATAATAAAAATATAATGACAATAATAATAATGTTTAATAATAATAACAGCAATAATAATAATAATAATAATAACAATAATAATAAATAATAATAATAGTAATAATAATAATAATAATAATAACAATAATAATAATAATAATAATAATAATAATAATAATAAAAATTTAATAATAATAACAATAATGAAAAACAAAAAAATCAATAATCATGATAATAATAAATTTTATCAACAATCTCATTTTTCTCATTTTTATCATTATTATCGTGATTAATCAATTCTGATAATTGTTATCATTATTACCTTAAATTGCTAGAATCTTCTTTGAAATCGAAAAAAATGGTTTTTTGGGGAGTATACTCTCGAAAAGCAGATTTCGCAAGTTTTTTGCCGCTTTTTCGACTATAGGAATTCTTTCTTTTTCTTTTTTATTAAATGGACACGATTTTTGTTATTATCATCATTATCATCATTATTATCGTTTTCATCATCTTCATCATCATTATTATCATGTTATCATCATTATTGCAATTATTATCACCATTATTATCATTATTATTGCACTATTGCAGATATAATTTTTTTTTGTAATTATATTAACAATAATATAGTAATAACAATAATAATAACAATAATAACGATTTTATTATTATTATTTATACCCATTATTTTCATTATTTCGTTTATATTTGTAATTATTACAGTAATAATAATATATATTTTGCAATTATACTAATAAAAAATAATAATAATTATAATAACAACAATAATAATAGTAAAAACAATATTATAATAACTAATGTTATTATTATTATTATTATTATTGTTATATTAATAATAAAAAATAATAATAACAATAAAATAATAATAATAACAATAATAATAATGATAATAATGATAACAAAAGATAATAATAATAATAATAATAATAAAAATTTAAAAATAATAATATAATAATAACGATAATGATAATATTAAAAATCTTGATAATATAAAATTTTATCAACAATCTCCTTATTCTCATCTTTATCTCATTATTATCATGATTAATATGATTCTGATAATGTTATAAATTTATCCCTAAAAATTGCTAAAATCATTGAAATCGAGAAAACGGCATTCGGAGCATCCCCTCTAAAGGCTATATTTCGCAAGATTTGACGCTTTTTCGACTTTGGGTTTTTTTTTTTCCTTTTTTATTAAAAATGGACATGATTATTGTTATATCATAATTATTATCATCATTACTATTTTTTATCATCATCATTCTATCACGTTTATCATCATTATTGCAATTATTATCACCATTATTATCTTTATTATTGCACTTATTGCGTTAAAATATTTTTTTGGGGAATTATATTAACAATAATAATAGTAATAACAATATTAATTACAAAAATAACGATATTATATAATTAATTTATATCACTTTTTTAATTATTATCGTTAATATTGTAATTATTACAGTTATTTCTTTTTTTTTTTGCAATTATACTAATAATAAAAGTAATAATAATGATAATAATAACAATAATAATACTAATAAAAATACGGTAATAACTATTGTTATTACTATAATCATTATTACTGATATAGTAAAAATAAAATAATAATAATAATAAAAATGGGGTTTGTATCAACAAAGGGCATCCGTGGCCACTACTGACTCCCTTCCCCTTACTAGTAAGGGACACAAGTCTGTATCTAAATATCCCCTCGTGTACAGATCCCCTGAAGGTTTGGGGTAGCGTGGAGAGGAGGGGGGCGAGAAAAACCCTCTCCCATGAAAATACTTGGGGCAAGTTCCGTGTTTTATCCACTTAATGTTCACTTAAATTAATCATTATACAAAAACCAAAGAAAAACATGAAAATACTAATATATAAACCAGCAAGCTGCCGTGCACAAATAAAAGCAATTAAAATCAAGTGCAAAAGCTAAGGCTTGCACTAACTACTGAAAAAAGAGTCCTAGATGTCCTTAGGTAAAAGACCCTTAAATAATATTTTAAAAATCTCTAAAACACGGAGGCGTAGAAAACACTGAAGGTGCATCTCAAGGAACGTTAAACAAAAACAAACAAACACAAAAGAAATAAGGCAAACGCTAAGAGTAAAAAAGCAAAAGGGGAATAAAGCAAACACAAGAATAAAACCAAGTCCTGAGGGGACAGTGATAAAAAAAAATAATAGAAATTTAAAACCATTAAAATGAAATTGCAAGGTACACTAAATGAACATGTTTTTTTATAAGAAAAAGAGATCACGTCCAGCTCTAGTAAAGTAAAAATATCAGGCTCTCAAGACTTACCTTTCCTTTGTGTGGCTGGAGCAATGTACCCGGGTGTTCTCAGGTTTCAAAAAGAGGGCCAATAAGACACTCTGACTGCTATAGACTGACTGTATTTGGCGGTAAACGGGTCATATATATACACTCTGTGACGTCATCAGACACAAAAAATAATGATTAAAAAAAAATATATCAGATTCAGTTTTAAAATAACACGAAGGTTGTCATAAAAAAAATTAAAGAAAAAAAAATATAAATAAAAGAAAATGAAGATAATTTAGGTGACCATAAATACGACACTTGAAAAGATGTCGTACCTTTACGTCATGATGACTCACCCAAGCAAAGCAAAAATTTATGATAAAAAGGTAAATAAAGAAATATTTTTAAACAGTGAAACAAAAATAAATAACCAAAAAGAACTGGTAAAGGGAACAGACACGGTAAAAACGAAAGTATATATAAGGAACAAGAGAACGACAATCGGGCAGCCCTAAAAACAAAACCCACAAAATGAAGAAAGACACAGTTTAAAAAAAAAAAAAGACATAAAACCGCACACGCGACCATTGGGCGACAAATCCGTGGGAGCGAGGGGTATTGTAGATGCTCGCGGGGAGAGTTGCGATTGAGAGGTTCTTACAGATTCCTCACCCGTCAGGGTCGAAGCAGTCAGCGGAGACCTGAAAAGAGACGCAAGCTTGAGTCCTGATATTTTAAGCGGAGTGGACAAAAGGGTAAAAATGTGATCTCATACTCACAAAAATGCAGTATGAAAACATCCAAATAGTTCGCTTTCAGAAGCAACGGCTGGACCACTTATCCAGGAACTGCAATATTTCATGAGGATAGTTTTATCTGCAGTGACGAAGTGTCAATCATCTTTAACAGCAACCCTACTTCCGGGTGGCCCAAGGCCAATGGCTCCCAAAAGTAGAGTCCCTAACTTCTCCGGAAGTACCTCCAACAGCAATCCCTACCTCCATGTGGCACAAGGGCCCAATGACTCATGGAAAGCAGAATCCCTATATAACTAACATGCAGCCTGTGACATCATGTAAACTTTACTGCAACCAAGTTCCATACGAAATGCTAACAGTATCCCTCAATCAGTGTGGAGCTAACATTGGCTCACTGATGAGGTCCTACAAAGTTTGAGCTGGTTGTCCTGGAGGCTATTCAAGCTTATTAAAGAATTCAGGATCCCAAAACATGATGTGAGAATGTTACCCATGGGTTCATTATCTTCAAGAAGTCATCTGGATCCCCTTCTCTCAGCATAAGCAAGTTCCTCTGACGGTTTATAAGTCTTTAGGTGGTTAAGATGGCCACGGAGAACCTTGCCTGTATCTAGGTGCGAACCTCAAAAGATTTTCCATAGACTTCCCGAGCATTCTTGGAAGCTTCAACAGCTGCTCGGCGAGCTGTCTTGAGTCTCTGTTGGAAGGTGCTGTTCTCATCAAAAAGGGCTTCGTTTGTCAAACCCACAGGAAAGTATCCATGCCTTCCAGTGAGCAAGTATAAGGGCTGCTCGCCAGTAGCCCGGTGAATAGCAGAGTTGAGAGCAAGCCCAACTCGGGTATGTACTTGTGCAATTTCCAGGATGTTCACCAACAACACCTAAGAGCGGGCCTTCACGACACGATTGGTCCTTTCGACAAGGCCCATTTGCTTGTGGATGATATCGAATGGTGAATTGATGGAGGCTCGAAAAATCTCTACCAACTCTGCAAACCCTGAGAAATGAACTGACGTCCTTTGTCAGTCTGAATGACTCAGGTGGGCCAAGTATGTCACCCAGTAATCAAGAAAGACCCGATGAATTCGGGAAGCTGTATATCTTTGAGTGGGATCACCTAAATAAAACGTGTGTGCTGATAAATAATAGTAAGTGCCCATCTCATTGTGCTTGACTCAGATCCAAAATGTCCATCGAGACTCTTTCTAAAGGGTAAAAGCCTGGGTTTCAGCCATGGGAACCCTTGGCGATCCCTCGTTCTTGCTGACATAAAAGGCAATGTTCCAACAAAACACCGGTATCACGCAACATGTTTGGCCAATAAAACATACTGCGGAGATTGTTGTAGGTCCGATGGATTCCAGGGTGCATCGCAAGGGGGGGCTCATGTGCTGCCTTTTGTGCGACCCTTTTGGGGATTTTCGGAACATATAAACCTGGTATAAAATCTTATCAGGAAGAGTAGTAGCCAATAAAAAACTCCATCCCTTTTCTCAAAGTCTGAGAGGGGATGGGCATTTTCTGTTTTGAAAAAGTTCCATCCCGGATAAGCTAAAATGTTCTTGCAGCTTTGGATCCTTACCTTGTTCAATTGCCAACTTTTCCGGTGACAAATCGTTAACATCAAAGACAGCAATGTGGGGTGATAGCAGGTCAGGCACTGATTCGTAGGTCCTTCTTTGTACGAATCTGAAAATCATGAAGATAAATCATGAGCATACCTAGTCATTCTCGGTGATTTGGTACGGTGCCCTTTAAACATAGACAATGGTCGGTGGTCGTAAAGACATAAACTTTCGGCCATAAAGATACGAGTCGAAGACTCGAACACCTTTGACAACAGAAGGGCTTCACAGTCTATTGCAGGATACCGGCTTTCTGGGTCTCGCAACCTTCTGCTATAGTAAGCAACAGCATGAGGTGTTTCCATCCGTATCTCTCTGGTTAAGTGCAGCTCCTACAGCAAGGCTACTGGTATCAGTGTGTAACTGAAATGCTTTGGAGAAGTCAGTTGTTGGAGAAGAGGGTGCCGAACTAAATGTTCTTTAGGTCATTGCAACCTCCTGCTGGTCTTCACCTCATGGCATGGCATATCCCTTTGGGTATGTTTTCTGAAAAACCCGTAGCCCAAGAAAAAGACGAACTTCCTTCACAGATTGCGGCACAGGGGTCTCAGAAATGGCAGTAACCTTATTTCCGATCTGACTGGACACCTTCAGGAGTTATAGTGAATCCCAAGTTGATGGGGGTTGTAGCAAAGCTACACTTTTCAGAGTTTAACTTTAATCCAGCTGCAGAGAGAAGCTTCAGTGTTTCCTCGAGGTCCATCAAAGTTGTGAAAAGCCTCTGAATATATGACGATGTCATCCAGGTAAGCTAAGGTATGGCGCCCTAAGACTGAGGAAAGGACAATGTTCATAGTACGTTGGAATGTTGTTGGGCAGTGCTGAGACCAATGGGAGCCTTTCAGAACTGGAAAAATCTATATCCATCACTAAAGGCGTCTTTGGTCTGTCCTCTGGTGGACCCCAACACTCCAGTATGTGCCTTGGCATCCAATGTGGTGAAAGTATCTGCTGGACCCAGCTCGTCTATGAGTTCTTCAGCGGGGTAGCGGATATGTATCAGCTATGGTGACTGCATTTATTTTACGGTAGTCTACCAAAACCGCAGTGTCCATTTTTCTTCTTGACTAACACACAGGGCTGAGCCATGCGAGTTGAAGCTCAATTACTCCTTGCTTTAACATAGGTTACACTGGTCCCGAATGATTGCTTCCCGGGGCACTTGAGGGAGCCGCCACTGCCGAGTGCACATAGGGTTAGCAATCACCAGTTTTGATCCCATGTGAACACCTGGAATGTGGCCAACTGCTTCTTCCCCTCCATCAAAAAGTCCTTGGTAAAAATGAAGAAGTGCCTGTAAACTCCCTTTCACTGGGCCTCTTCCAAGTGCTGTAGATCTGCTGCAAATTCATTTTAAACCTGGATATGACAGGTCCTCCACAGCTTCGACCGCTTCAACTGCGGCAAGTGCCAATGAAGGTGGTAGTTCCACTGGAAAGAATTTTCGTCATCTTCATACCCAAAGTTTCCAGTCCATACATCTTGATCAAATGATCTTCCTCCCAGCTAAAATCTGCAGCCTCCTCACTGTCCTCCAAAGAAATTAGTCTATGGAATCGGTGTTCCCTGCAACGACCCGGATTCAGTGGCACAGTGCATGATGTCTCGGTGGAGTAGATTCGTTTCACTGGAGTTACAGTTCCCAAACGTGTCCCCGTGTCAGTCGTACAGGCCTTGCCGGTGATTCACACCCACACAAAGGGGAGCGGGGGTTGTGAGCTGTGTAACTAGGGAGGGAGATGCGACACAGCTGAAACTTGGGGAATCAGAAGAATATCACCATCATAGGGCCAGACTTCTCAATCGTACCCTCCAGGAAACGCCTAGCATGTGGTGGGAGCTCTGTGGTCTGTCGGAGGTATACTGCAGCAGGGAAGGGTTGTCGGTTGAGTTTGAAGCAAGGAAGGCAAAGGGCACGGAGTTAGCCCCACCAGTGTCTGATACTTTGGAAGAGTCACTCTTCATGTTTACGATGCCAACTGCAATGGCAGGCATCAGTGTAAGTGACAGAAAAGGCCCGTCCTTCCAGAGTGAGGCAAGCCCAGTCATCTTGCAAGTTGGAGGACAGGCTGAATGAGGTCCTCCGCAGTAGGTCCATTCCCAGGAGGATTTCACCAGGGAACTGGATGTCACACACAGTAACTTTATGACGTATTTTAGGTTAGTGTCAAGACAGAAGGTCAAAATCACTTCACTATAGGCATCCAGGGACTTGCCTGTTACTCCACAGAGTTTTACGAAAAGCATTTCCCTTTTGACGTACACAATCATGTGGATCAATCAGCTGAAGGGTCCTCGGCTTGATAATTGTTACCTCTGAACTGTGTTGATGAAGCACAACAGTGGCATCCTCAACATTGAGTTTCCACGAGTGCGTCCTACAGGTCCTGGAGAAGTCACTGTGGCTATTGTTCTGGTGGCTCCCTGGGGCTGGGTTTTGCAGTGGCTCTGGGAGCCTATCGCCCTGGCATGGTTGAAAGGACAGTCTCTGGCAAAGTGGCCTGGTCGCTTGCCCTGGTAACACAGGCGATTAGATGAAGGTTGGGCACGGGATGGTTTGCAGACAGGGCACGACAGTCTGAGTGGTGGGTGGGACTTTGTTGATAACTGCACCACTTTCCTGGGTAGGTACTGGGGAAAAGGGCCCAAACCGGAAATGTCGGCTGATATGGGCATTGCATAGTGATCACGTGCACGTGGTGGGTGGTCAGGTGAACGATGAAATTCTTGTGATGAGGAACTGTCACTATGTCTGATCCCGTTACGTGAATTCCAAATTCGCTGAGCAGCTTCAGCCATTTGAGTTGGGCTCCCATCTTCCTTAAGGCAAGAAAGTCCCGAAGCCACGGGTGGAATGCCACTCACGAAAACTCTCCTCAAAAGCTCTGCAGGGTCTCCCATCCCCCCTCACGGTGGTCACGGTATCCTTGATAGACACTTCCCTCAAGCTGGAGGAAGTAACCCATGGGTGCTTCCTGTTGTCATTCGATTTTCATAAAAGGACCTTATAAAAATCTGCCGCAGTGCCAGGTCCCACGAAAATTTACTGCGTAAAGCCGCTTTGAAGGTCTCCCATTCTGTAATGTGGGCAAAGAGAGGAGAGCTTATAATCAGCTCAGCGGGTCATCTGCCCAAATTTGGCCCGAACTGCTTGAATGTAAAGGGCCCCTGAAGTGGAAGGTTTCACTACATTCTCTTTGCTCGTATCCACCCTCATCTCCTGGTTCTTTTTAATGGCTGTGAAACGGTTGCTCACCCTTAAAAGAGGCACCTTCTCCTTGGTGAATACGTAGGACACTGGGGCTGTGCTTTGGGAAATTGGTGCAGATGGGCAGTGGGCGCTAGTACAATCCCCGTAACATGGCATCTGGTCATTAGAAGTCTTCCGACTTCAGGTTATGGGCAGCTGTGGTGAAGCTCGCTGCAAAGGCTGTCGTGGCTGTTGGCCTGAAAACATAGGGGGCGGTCAACAGGCTCAGGAGTATGGGCTCTGGTACGTGGGAGAGGTTGCGGTGGTACGCGTGGTAGAGGACATCATCCATGGGATTCGGTGATGGCCACAGGAGGTTTCTCCATATAGGTCTCCGTACTAGGTTTGTCGCTGGTTTGGAATTGGGTGCTGTATTCTGGTTATGGCGAAATTTTGTCAGTTCGCCCTCTTTCTCCTAAAGCTGAGCCCGAAGCTGTTGAATTTACTGTCTCTGTCATGTACTGCTTCCTGCCGCTGGCATCCTGCATCCATCCTCTCTTGTCCAGTGGGCTGTATTTTTGCGTGGACGTCGTACATCATCCACTCCCTATTCCTTTTGAAGCTGTCGGATCTGTCATTTCCCCTCCTCCCGTGCATCCTGCTGTTGCCGTTCATATTTCCACACGCTCCTCAGCTTGTCTCCTCCGAGTTTTTCCATGTCTGCAATTTCTTGCTCCCTGAGGCTTTCTTCCTGTCGCTGGAGCCGTGCCTCGAGTTGATTGTTCCGTTCTTTGTATCCCCGAATTTCATCGACCAGGGCTTTTACCTATCCAGCACTTCCCTAACATCGTGATTTCGGTCGCCATCACTTGAAAACTCTTGTCTTACTCGTGTTGGAGCACCCGCGACCCCAGGCAGGAGATGAACTCTGAAGCTGCACCCCCGGAGATGATCACGGGAACGGGCTGGCTGTTTTGGGTCGGAGATTCCTGCGCTGCTTGAACTTTCGTTTCTTCTCCTCTCCTGGTCTTTGGTCATAACGTACAACCTAGACGGCACACTCAGCTGCTTACAGACGGAGACGACCCCAACACTTTATAACTGCCATAAAAAAAAGCAAACGGTACTAAAACAGTCACAGGGAATTATATCCACAATAAAACACCCAATAGAGAACACAAAAACAGACTGGACAACCCAAAAGAAAAATCCACCCGAATGACAAAAACTGAAAACGATACAATCACTATCACGAACACTGTGAATTTCAATGAAGGACTTTAGGCTGTCTTGGGGAGAGCGGGTTAAAGAAGAAAAAACACATAGAAATAAAAAAGTTTCCTAACTAAGGGAGCGACTAAAACACCTAAACGCAAAAACTGCTAAATCAAATTTGAGAAAAAAGGGGGTAAAAGTATTGAGAATAAAGATGCCAAGTTCTTTTGGTAAATACAAAGCTAATACCGTGAACAAGACAAAAAATAAAAAAAAAACAGAAAAAAACTCACGACTTGGCTCACCAAAATCTACGTAAAAAAGCATGCAAAGTTAAAACTAACGGAAACAGCCCAAGCTGGGACGTCTGAAAAATTAAGAAGTAGTACCAAAGCGATGCTTGTTCACTGGAAGTCCCGCCGTTGCCGCCAAAAGGGTCTGTGGGTGTATCAACTGAGGGCATCCGTGGCCACTACTGAATTTCAAAATCAAGTGCTAAGCTAAAGGGTTGCACAAACTACTGAAAAGGAGTCTAGATGATCCTTGGGTAAAAAACCTTTAAACAAAATTTTTTTTAAAACTCTAAAACACGGGGGCGGTAGAAACACTGAAGGTGCATCTCAAAGGAAGTAAAAAAAAAACAAACAAACACAAAGAAATAAGGCAAAGGCTAAGAGTAACAAAAGCAGAAAATAAAAACAAACACAAGAAAAAAACCAAATCCTGAGGGGACAGTGAATAAAAATAATAAATAAAGTAAAACCATTAAAAGAAATTGCAAGGTTCACTAAATGAACATGTTTTTCTTATAAGAAACGAGATCACGTCCCCCGCCCTAGTAAATAAAATGTCAGGCTCTCAAGACTTACTTTCCTTTGTGTGGCTGGAGCAATGTCATCCGTGTGTTTGGGTCAAAAAGAGGGCAATAAGACACTCTGACTGCTATAGACTTGACTGTATTTGGGGGGTAAACTGGGTCAATATATACACTCTGTGACGTCATCAGACCATAAATAATGATTAAAAAAATATCAGATTACAGTTTTAAATAACACGAAGGTTGTCATAACAAAATTAAAAGAAAAAAACACAAATAAAAGAAAATAAAGATAATTTAGGTGACCATAAATACGACACTTGAAAGATGTCGTACCTTTACGTCATGATGACTCAGCAAGCAAAGCAAAAAATTTATGATAAAAAGTAAATAAAAAATATCTTAAACAGTGATTAACAAAATAAAATAACCAATAAGAACTGGTAAAGGACAACAGACACGGTAAAAAACGAAAGTTTTATAAAAGGAACAAAAAAAACGACAATCAGGGAGACTAAAACAAAAGCACAAAATGAAGCAAAGACACAGTTTAAAAAAAGACATAAAACCGCACACGAACGAATACCGACCATTGCCGAAAAATCCGTGGGAGCGAGAGATATTGTAGGATGCTCGGGGGGGAGAGTTGCAGAATGAAAGGGTCCTTACAAATAATAATATTGATAATAATAAAAATAATAACAACTATAATATTGATAATGATAATAATAATGATAAAAAATAAAATGATAATAATAATGATAATAATGTTAAAAATCATGATGATAATAATTTTATCAACAATCTCATTATTTCATTCTTATCATCATTATTTTCATGATTATTACAATTCTGATAATTATCATTATTACCCAAAAAATTTGCTAAAATCATCATTGAAATCGAAAACTGCTTTTGGACTATACACTCATAAGGCTATATTTCACAAGATTTCCCTTTTCCGACGTTGGGATTTTTTTCTTTTCCTTTTTATTATAAATGGACACGATAATTGTTATTATCATCATTATCATCATTATCATCATCATTATCACATTATTATCACGTTTATCATCATTATTGCAGTTATTATCATCATTTATCTTTATTATTGCACTTATGCAGTTAAAATATATTTTTTTGCAATATATTGACAATAAAAACATATAATATAATAACAATGATAACAACAATAATAGCGATATTATATTAATTATTTATATCATTCTTTTAATTATTATCGTTTTATTTCTTAAATTACAGTTATAATTTTTTTGCAATTATTTCTAATGAAAAAATAATAATAATGATAATAATAACAATAATAAAAGTAATAACAATATAATAATAATATTGTTATTACTATTATCATTATTTTTTTATAACAATAACAAAAATAATAATAACAAAAACAAAAATGATAATGACAATAATAAAAATATGAATATAATGTAATAATAAGATTATAATAATGATAATAATAATAAATTTAAAAATATAATAATAATTATAATAATAATAATATTAATAATCATTTATGATAATAAATTTATCAACAATTTCCCCTTATTCTCATTTTATCATCATTGTTATCATGATTAGTACAATTTTTTATAATTTCTATCATTATTACCCTAAAATTGCTATAATCATCACTGAAAAAAAACGCACTTTGGAGTATACTCTCAAAAGGCTATATTCGCAAGATTTTACCGCTTTTTCGACTTTTGGGAATTTTTTTTGTTTTTTTTTTTATATAAATGGACAACGATTATTGTTATTATTATCATTATCATCATCCCTGTCATCAAATTTTTACGTTATTCATCATAAATTAAACATCATTATTATCATGTTTATCATCAAATTTTTGCAAATTTTTATCATCATTATTATCATTATCATTGCACTTATTGCCCGTTATAATATTTTTTTGCAATATTATTAACAATAACAATAATAATAATAATAAATTAAAAATATAATAATGATAATATAATAATTAATAATAATAATAATAATAATAAAAATAATAATAATAATAACAATAATAACGATATTATATTAATTATTATATATTGTTTTTAATTTAAAATCGTTATTATTTGTAATTATTACAGTTATAAATTTTTTTTTTGCAATTATACTAATAAATAAAAATAATAATAATGATAAAAATAACAATAAAAATAGTAATAAACAATTTTAATAACTTGTTATTATATTAAAATTATTATTGTTTAATAATAATAATAATTGTAGTGGATTATTAAACTCAGTAGAGTTAAAGATGTTAGTTGGTAAACGTGTTTACCCAAGTACAGTAATGTCCATTGGGGGTTTTGGGGTTTTTTTGAGGGTGACTCTCAGGTGATTTGAAAAGTGATCCCGTTAGTCACAATAAAAAAAACAAGGAAAAATGACATCACTGGCTGACTAAAAAGGCAACATAAAAAAGAGGGATCCCATTATACATTTTTTACGCACAAGTCTTCGAACATTACCAATACACGAAACAACACACCATACACTTACTTGGAACAAGGCAACCCACCACAGCACGAGAAGCACCAGCGGCCAGCTAAAAATCCAACGGTCTGTCACCAAAATAAAAAAGCCTCCCTCCCTTTAGTCTGATGAACTAAAGGGGGGGGGGAGGAATCCTCAGTTTTGAGGAAGGGGAAGAGAAGCTAGCTAGCTAGCTACCTAGAATTGTAAAAAAGGTATAAGTGTAAAAAAGGGGGCGAACCCTTTCGTGTTTTTTTTTTGGTTTACTGTGTGGGAAGGTTTTTTGTTTTTTTTTTTTTTTTTTTTTTTTTTTTTTTTGTTTTTTTTTTTTTTTTTTTTTTTAACCCGGGGTCAGGTTTGATAGGCAGGAGACACCATTTTTCGCCCCCTGGGTTATCATAATAGGTGTTGACCCCATGATGATAGCCTATTGCAGGTGAGACCCTCGTCTGCCTCCCCGCCAGCTCCTAGAAGCTGAGAGCGAGGTTCAGTGGGTCCCTCTTTGTTTATTAAAAAGAGAAGAATGGAGAACGAAAGCATGGGAACAAAACAACGTTGGTTTAAAAAACATAATAAAAAAAACGAGTAATGATGGGAAGAACTAGAGCGGGGGTATGAGAAGAGTGAGGGAGGATGATGGTGAGGTAACATGGGAACATAATAGAACGAGAAGGATGATGGTAAAGAAGAACTTAATAAAAAGGAGGAGGGGTGATGATAAAAAAGAAAAATGAGTGAGAATGAGGAGGATGATGGTAACAGTGCAAGGAATAAATGAACATGGAGATAAACTGGATGATGGAAAACAGAGACATGGAGTTGTGACACGTAGTGAGAGATTTAAATGGGGACAGCATGAACAAAACAAAAACAAAATAACATAATAACACCCATTTTTTATTTATTTATTTTTCATTTATTATTTATTTTTATTTTTTCGCCTGTCAGGGATTACCATAGCAGGTGTGAACCCGCTAGATAGCTGTTGCAGGTGAGACCCCCGCTTGCATCCCTTCCACTCCTTTGGACTGAGAGTTAGGTTCAGTGGGTCATTCTTTGTTTATTTAATGAGGAGGATGACATAGAGTTGTACACAGTAAAATGAGATTTAAAAGATGAACAAGAAAAAAGTAACAAAGCACGAGAACAATTTTTTTTTTGCCTGCCAGGGGATTATCTAGAAGGGTGAAACCCCTTACGATACCGTTGCAGGGGGACCCCCCCTGCCTCCTTTCCACCCTAAGGAAGTTAGGTTCAGGGGGCCCCTTTTTTGTTTTTTTAATGAAGGATACTAGAGGTCCAGTAACATGGTTTTAAAAGATGAACAAGAAAAAAACAAAGTAACAATAGACGAAAACTTTTTTTTTTCCCCCTCCCGGTTTATCAGGGGCCCTCTTTTTTTCTTTTAAAAATATAAGGGAACATGGGGGGGCCGTGTTGTTGATCGTTTGGGGGGAGAATCCTTTGCTCTGTAGCAGCGTTGGGGGGTGCTCCCCGGGCAAGGCCCCACCCCACCCAGCAGTTGTATTTTTAAATCGGGCCAAAATTTTTTGGGGAAAAAGAAAGAAAAGGAAAAACTTTAAAAGGGCCCATTAACTAAAATATGGAAAAGATGAGTATCCAGCGCAAAAAACTCGTTAGAGGTAATTTTGTAAATTGGGGACGTAGGAAGATAACATGATAGGAATGGGGTGATGTCGTAATTGTGGGGTATGTATTACCTTTTGCATTAGAGGGGAAAGGTGGGTGGGGTGTGGTAGGGGCGATGTGGTGGTTTCTTTGCTTGGAAACTCTCCGAACCGGCACAAGACAAACAAAAACACAACTTTTGCGCGGAATGTGGGCGGTCCGGAGGCTTTTTCTTTGCGGGGTTTTTGGCTGGTTGATGTGAGGTAAGTTGAAATAGGAATTATTTAAAAAAAAAAAAATACAAACGGAAAAAGTAATAAAAAAAAATACATTATCAAAAAAACGGCTTCTTGAAAGGGTGGGAAAACACCCGATTTGGCACACAGGTTTCGTGCGATCGGGGGCCCTTTCCCCCACGCTTTTCTGTATAGAGGGGTTTGGGGGGTTCCGTTAAATTTCGGGAGTGTTCGGGCCACCCTTGTGATTTGTTTTTGGGGTTGTTGGATGTCGTCGTGCGATGTTTATGTGTTTATGCGGGCCCCCGTTCGTTTTTCTTTGTGTGTGTGTGGTATGTTCAGTGGGGTCTATTAGTATGTTTGGTGTAGTGATTTTGCGGGAATTTTTACGATTCTGTCTTGAATTGTGTTGTTACCCCGTATATGCTTGTTCTTTATTTGTGTTTTTATTGCAATCAGGGGGA
>NW_023645819.1:0-5000 GCF_015228065.2 Penaeus monodon
AAAAAAATTTTTGTAAAGCATAGTCAACAAGGGAGGAATAAAAAAAACACAGCTAACGCATTTTTGACATTAAGCTAGGAAAAAACCACAAGTGTCAAAGGGGGCCCTTTTCCCCTTTTTTTTATTTCAAAAATTTTCAAAACTTACTTTTAAACCGAGATTTTGCAGTATTTGTAGGACGGAGTTTATATTTGTTTTTTTTTTTACATTCATAAAAACCCTTTGTTTTCTTTAGTTTTTTTTAAAATTCGCAACAATTTTTTTACATTTAAAATACTTTTCCTAGTTCGATTATTTTAGTGAAGGTTTTAAGCAATGTTCCCCACTTTTTCGTGACAAACAAGATATTTCTCTGAGCTAAAAGAAGAGGGTTCGTTAACCCTACGAATACCTCCGCGACGCAGGCCCAGCAAACCAAAAAAGGGAATTGCGTTTTGGAAAAACCCTTCTGTATTACAGGCACGGCAATATTTTCTTGGGAAAAACGTATCAAAAAGAAAACGCTAAAGGGTTTGATTTTGATGTTTTTTGTGTGTGTGTGTGTGTGTGGGGTTGGTGGGGGTTTTGGGGTTTTGTTGGTGTGGGTGTTTTGGTTTTGTGTGTGTGGGGTGTGGGGGTGTGTGTGGCAAGCTATATTTTTTTCCCCCACGAGAAAATTCCTGCTTTGGGGGCATCTGGAAGAAGGGGTTTTCGGAATCAATCCTGAGGAAAATCCAAAACCAAAAGCCCGAGGTGTCTTTTGGTTGTGCCCTCGTTCTAAAACCCTGCACCCGCGGTGCCAAACGTATGGACTTTCCCTTTCCTTGACCCTCAGCTGGTGTGTGTGAAAATAAAATTTTAATAATTATATTTAATTATATATAATAATAATATATATTAATATCACCCAATCTCAAGGGGTAACGCCGAGGGGGCATGGCCGCACCCCCCTTCGCCCAGCCCCAGGACCCCGAGGGAGTTCCCCGGGGCAGGCCCCACGCCCATCTCTAATTCCTCGCAAAAGGTCTCGCAGTGCCCAAGCCTGATTCCTAGGGCCCCACGGGTCTCCTCCCCCCAGGGTTGTTCGCAGAAGACAACCTGTGGGCGGGTCGTCCTAGGGAGGCGAGCTAGGGGGCCCAATACCCAGTTGGCGCCCCGGGTTAGCAAAAAACGGCCCCATGTCATTCCGGTGCAACGCCGGGCACGTGGCCCTCCCAACTGCCCATTCCCGGGAAGGGATTGTTACAAAAGGCTCAAGGCGAACTCCAGGCACTGGATAGGCCCAGGTTTGCTTCCTGAGCAAAAACGGAAGTAAAAGGCCCTTTGAAACACGCACTTGGCTTCGCTTTTTCCCAACATCTCCAACGCTCTTGTTGAGGGTTTATGGTCCTGTCCCGCCCAAATCCTTTACTGTTTCCGTCTGACCCCCCGAGTATGGACTACTACCAGGTAGAAAATTTTCTGTATTCAACGTCCTGCCGCGAGGCACGAACGGGTTCCCCCAGGCCCCCCCAAAATCCTAAACTTGGTTTTGGGTCCGGAGACTCTACCCCTAGGGGTTTTCGCCTCTTTGCAAAAGCATCAAGAGCCCCCCAAAAGTACCCAGGATCGAAGGATGGAACATCGTGGGAAAATGCAAGGCCCGGACCTTAATATTGTAGTGGTCCGCACTGACTTTGGCTAGTGCCTGCCATTATCCAGCCCAAACAATGTTAAAAAAGTTGGTGCAAGGACACAGCCTTGCCTCACCCCTGAATTAAAGGGAAAAAAGGGACATCCCCCCACCACATTTTAAAAGCATTTCAACGATAGAGGTTGATCACCAATAACTGTGTGGGAATTTCCCCTGGGCCTAAGGTTTCCCCCATAGGTTTCCCCGATCCCGAGTCAAACGCCTTTTTGGGGTCGGTGGGCTAAAGCAACCCGAAAAACTCAGACGCGTTCCAAAATTCCCCGAAGGCTAGTAACGGTCTTTGTATTTGCCGGGAAAAAATGAGTCCGTCCGGGTGCCTCGTAGGGGTTGCGGATCCGTTTCAAAAAGAAGTGGGCAAAACCCCTTCTGGTTGCGGACGTGTAAGCCAGGGTATTTTGCTACTCCCATCACCCCCTTCCCCCCTTTCCCAGAGGGGATACCAGCCCCTCGCAGGTAGGGGGAAGGGGTACCAATCCCAAAAAGGCATCGGGACTGTAGCGGCCCCCGAGCCTAGGTTCACCCCCACCTTTTAGCAGTTCAGCGGGGATATCACTATCCTGCAGCTTCCCACTTTCCCTTTGGAAATCGCCACCCCTAACCCTGTTGGGGTAGGGGGTTTCCTCGGTGGGGGGTCCGCACGGGCACGGACACATTGCACCCAAGTAAGTTGGGGGTCCCCCTGGACAACTTTTCAAAAACTCACCCCCAACGTTCCAACCCCAACTGACTGGATGCCGCCATCCCTTCGGACGAGCTCTGGAGGAGGGTTAGGGTTCAGTTTCTCGGCTTGGTGGCGGGCCAAAGGGTTTTTTCCAAGAAATGGCCTTCCCCCTCGAAAGATTCCTGAAGACTGTTCCTTTGCCCCTTCTCAGCAGTGTCCGAGCCCTACGCACCAGGAACGTCGCAAGACGTATTTTCCCTTCACCAGCTTTCGACCGCTTTGTGGCTCTAATGTCTCCAGGGAGATGGTATTCGCCTTCCTTGGGGTCCCAATGGATCCCGGCGCTTCGGGTACGCGCTTGAAGGCTCCCAAGGAACTGGGGCCGCAGGTTGCGGTTTCTGTGAATCGGTCAGAGACGGCCGTGGAAAACCCCCAGGGCACACCCTCCTCCTTGTCGTCCAAGGAAAAACCCTTTGGGTGGGGCCCCTGGAGGACGGGGGTTTTAAGGGACCCGCAGGGGAGCCACAACAGCCTAGCGGTTTACAGAACTCAGCCCCCCGGTAAACCCTGCTTCTGGAGGTCCCCTCGCGTAAAGAAAAAAATGTGGTCGTCTCCTTTTCCATTTCCCTATCGCTGTACAAATCAGCGATGCGGGGTTTGGGGCGGGGTACCCGGACCGGATCCTCATTTTCTGGGGCCTACAAAATCCCCGGGGAAGGGGGCTATTCTCGGCGGGGCACTCCCGAGCCAGGGGGCCGACGACACTCGACCAGCTCGGCACAGCCCGATACCGCATTGAATCACCCCGAACAAGCGAATGTCTCGCCGGGGGCTGTTGCCCAGATGCAAGTTGGCGAGAAGCCTTTTTCACTCGGTTTTTTCAATCGGTGGGGCGTAACGCAAAAAGAACAAGAAACCAAAAACAGCTCAGTCTCAATGCCATGATACGCCACAAACCCTGTCACCTCTACTACCCGGGGTGAAGCGACTGGAATGGGTATGGCTACACCCGGGGGGGGGGTGACCTCGTGCGGGCCCCCCAGTGTAGGTGTAACCCCCCCAACATCGTGCTTCCCGGGCTTTTACCTTGGGGAGCCACCTCAATCCCGCGCTTCAATTCCCGCGATAGCAAGTAACCGTCATCCCGCCCCAAGGGCCGATGTTTTAAGCGCCTACCGGAAAACACGCCTGAGTTTGCCCCGGTGGGCACTCGGGGCAACCCCTCGCCCCCCGCCAAACAGCCCAAAAAAAGGGGTCGGGAGGTTGGGACCGCCTTCCCCCTGTGGGGTCCCCGGGGGTTTTCCCCCCAAGCTTTATGGGGGGTGGCGCCTCTGGGGCCGGGCGGGAGGGAAATCTCGTTCCTCCGCACCCCGACATTTCCCCCCAAATGGGGCCCCGCCCCCTTTCTTGGGGGTGGGGGGACGCACCCCCCCCCCAGCATTTCCATTTTGAAGGGCGTTGCCAGAGGGCTTTTGGGGGAGGAGGACTGGCAAGGCCCCCCCTCCCCGAGCCGCCCCTTTCCCAGGGTGGTAGGGGCGGAGTTGGTACGAAGCCAGAGCGTGTCCACACGCCGGGGGCCATAATCTTACCTCGGGGGGCCCCCCCTTTTCTCGGATCCCCCACGATTTAGCCGGGACCGCAGGGGGACCCCGTTACCCTGGGGGCCAGAGGAGGGCCGCGAAGTCTTTATGAGGGAGGGGGACCTGGCAGGGGAGACTTAGCTCCCTTTTTCGCACTGGGGGAGCAGGGGGGAAGCTGCAAGCGAGAAGGCATGCAAGCACTTAAATTCTGCCCCCACCACGCTTTCCCTCACCATGGCGGAAACACCCAACCCCTAATATATATTATATATATAAATAATATATAATTATTAAAAATATATTTATATAATATATAATTATAATATTTTATTACATAAAAATATACACTAGGTTTAAATATTATAATAATATATAATATTAATAATATATATATATTAATATATTAATATATATATTATATATATATTATATATATTTTTTTTGGGGGTGTGTGGGTGGGTGTGGGTGTGTGTGGGTGTGGGTTGGTGGGGGGGGGTTACATTATATATATATTATATAATATTTTATAAAATAATATAATATATGTATATTACATACATTAAATATATATAAAATAAAAAAAAATAAAATAAAATATATACATAAATAATACACCACACACACAACCCCCCACACAACACCACACACACACACCACACACCACACCCCACACACACCACAACCACGCCACCCACGCACACAAAAACCCCACCACAACCACACACACACACAAAAAATATATATATAAATAAATAATTAATATTATAATTTTAATTAAACATACATATAATACAAATATATATTATATATATTTTATTTTATATATATATTAAAATATATATAATTAACCTACCACAACAACACACACACACACACACACACACACACACACCCCACCAAACAACACGCACACCGCGCGCGCGCGCTTCAATGTGGAAAACAGTTGAACAAATTGCAAGTAGAACAAAGAAGGGAAGTACAAGAAAAACCCCGAATATGCCCCATATTTGTGTGTTTTTTTGTACTCCCCTTTGTTTTTTTACTTCACACATTCTTACAACATCATTATATATAATAAAAATATATA
>NW_023645819.1:12500-36134 GCF_015228065.2 Penaeus monodon
AAGATAATCACAGCGATCTTCGGAATTTTCGTGAAATTTATGTTTGGACGCTGAAACGAGGCGGAGATTTCCCTAGACTTAGCTGTCGTGACGAGCAAATGATGGCAGGGCTGAGGGGGGTAGGGGGGGCATGCAACAGTGACTGCCGGGGTTGTACGAGGTCAATCCCCTGATGCATGACCCTCATTATTGGCCTCCCTTCTTCATGTTGTCATGCAAGGCGAGCGTGACTTAGTGGTCTTTGTTGTGTTATCCTCTTTAATTATTTTTTTTCCCCGTTGACCTAACCCAGTTGTATTAACCGCGGTGGAGATAATAGCAGGGTCTCATCTTCGTCTTCTGCCTGTATCATCTTTCTCATTAGGATAGTTGGGTATGATGCCTTTCCATACCGCTCGTTGCAACTATCGCTCCTTACGGTCTTATTGTAGTTACACCTAATTACCTTGTAGAACAATCTCAGATTTCACAATGTAATTATCACCATACCCGTATAATACCTTGCATCTTCACTTTTACGGTAAAACTTTGCTTTCATTACCAGCATTATCAAAGAAAAAGGAATAATAGAGAGAATGGATGTGTACCCCACGGCTTTTGTATGGAACAATTGAGCGAAAACAGGATTCATTGTGAGTGTGCGTGTGGCTCTTAGTGTGTGCGTGCATATATGTGTACATACACATATATACATATACATGTATATGTATAAATATATATGTATATATACACATTATATGTACACATATATAATAAATATATAAATAAAATATGTATATACACACACACACATATATTGGTGTGTGTGTGTGTGTGTGTGTGTGTGTGTGTGTGTGTGTGTGTGTGTGTGTGTGTGTGTGTGTGTGTGTGTGTGTGTTGTGTGTGTGTGTGTGTGTGTGTGTGTGTGTGTGTGTGTGTGTGTGTGTGTGTTTGGGGGGGGGCGTCATATTTTTGTGTGCCACAAAAACCTACACTCACAAGAATACGCGCGCCTTATGCTTTTTTTTTTCATATGATAACATTCAGCTACAAATCAATATAAAAAGTATATTATAATGTTCCTTTTTATGCCCATCAAATTTTCTTTCGTTTTTTTTTTTCTCGTTTTCCTCCCCTCTCCCCTATTTTCTACCCATGGTCTCTCGCTAACTTTTATCGTCCTTTTTTTCTTTTTGTTTCGGGCTCTCCTCTACTTGTGTTCGCATTTTCAATTAAATTCAGTGTTTTTTTGCATTCCACTCACCCTTTGTTTTTTCCTTTTCCCCCTCCCCCCTTCCGCCAGGGAAATGTAAGTGAGTTGAGCGTAGACCTTAGTGCGGCCCCCACCCTGTCACGTGTGTGGTTTATACAGTTGCAATATGTCTCAGCGGTTCTGGGAAACTGGGCCATTCCTTTGGGTAGTTTGGGCGGGGGGGCCGTGTGTGAAGGAGTTTTTTTTGGGAACGAAAGTCTTTTTCTCGTCGGTTTAGCTTTTTTGGGTCGGTTTGTTCTGCTTTTTTTTTCTTTTTGGGGTGGTGTTGGTGTTCGTGTGCGTGTCTTTAGTTTTAAAAAGATGATTGTATTTTTGGAGGGACTGCGGCATTTTTTTAATGTTTGGGGTTGCACGGATGTAATTGCTAAATTTTAATTAATGTATTTTTTTTAAGACTGTAATTTTTAAAGTACGCGTGTGCACGATGGAGAGAAAAGAAAGATAACATGGAAAATTTTTAGGCTTGAATGGTTTGTGAGAAACTAAAAAGACTGTCGGGGCCGGGGGAGAGCTTTTGGAAATGCAAGGTCACAAAAATTTGGGGGGAATGTACAACTTAAAATCTTTAAAAAAGGGGTCTGCCCCTTGGGGTGGCATTATTTTACATAGATACCCTAGTTCACTAAACAAAAAGAAGAATAAAATCAAAACTGGCAACGTCCAGTCAGTAAAGGAAACCTAATTCCTACTGATTCCTAAAAAAAGTCTTCGGTTATTTTTAAAGATGGTAGCTTAAACCAAACGTTTCTTAGTCATGTGTAAATGCCTAGGGAAATAAAAAGAAAGCTGTATCGATTTTTCCCCGGGGGAAAAACCGAGGGAAAACAAGCATAGGGTTTTGCGAAGCTCCGGGAAAATTTCGGCATGGCCAGCTTCGCAACAGCTGGCTCGGCCCCTAGGGTTTAAAAGGTCGGGAGAGAACCTGGTGGCCGTGCCCCCGGAGGGCGAGGGGAAGGGAGGGGTAGGGGTCCAAGCATTTTTCATTCACACACATACCACGACGCATGTGTTATTAAACAAAATTATATATTATAATATTATATTATAATATAATATATATATTTGTGTGTGTGTGGGGGTGGGGTGTGTGGGTTTTTGTGGTGTTTTGTGTGGTGTGTGTGTGTGTGTGTGCGGGGCGGTACCAGAGTTAGAGAAGTCTAACGTAAGTATAGTTTTAAGAAGGTTTCCTCTTTGTTTAATTCATCGGGCCCGGGTCACTACTGTGGCAACCATGCCAACTGCGATTAATAGAGTATTTAATATACAGTAAAAATCAAATGCTAAGAAAATATTGACTTCACATATGATAACTAGTATGCAAGCATCCCATATATATGGGATTCAAGGGGAAAAAATTGTAAGCAAAACACAAGAGTTTTGTCCTAAAGAACTTATAGCGAAAAGGAAATCGTCCGTTCCTTTTCTACCTTTCGCTGTTTGTTTAAGAAAATGTATAAACTTTACACTACGCTCCTTATAAAAACAGAAGGCGTAAGTTATGATTACGCTTCAACATTTAAAGTCAAAAGTGATATTCCCGCATATCTATTCGTATATAACACTCCAAAGAAGCACAAAGTATGGCCTGCTTGATAACCTAAAGAATGTAGCCGGTCTTCTTATCATAATAACAAAAAAAATGCTGAAATAACATGACCTTTTGCGGTCGACCAAACGGAAGCATCTGCGGCACCATGTAAATACACAGGTGCCCTGGAACACCTGCACCGATGAGGCGGCAGGGGGGTAATCACCGTTAGAGCAAATCCCTTACTGTTCTCGTCTATGCAACTTATATATACACACATCTATTTGTGCGTGTTGTGCGCGCGCGCGGTGTGTGGGGGTGTGTGTGCAAAATATTTGTGTATTTTTGCACGACATGGATTGCAGTCATTGCTCGTTCTCAATATGAGTCATGTGATTGCTGTGGTGTAGATATTCTCCCGATGGCTCAATTGAGGGGAGTTTACAAATTGATATTAACATGTGCAAGTGTGTGTGTATGTGTGCCCTGTGACAAACGCACCTTGACCTACTCTTTTCTTGGTTCCTTCTCACAATGTACGCACAAACATTTACGGACACGAACCAAATTTGTATAAAACATCACATGCAGACAGACAACCCACACACACACACACCACACACACACACCCCACACACACACCACACACACACACACACACACCCCACCACACACACAAACACATACCTACTTACAAGCTCACTTCCAATCCTGCAGATGCCGAGATAAAAGCGCAAGCAACAAACATCTAGAAAAACCTGCAACAGCAAAAAACAAACAACAACACCTCTTCTTGATTAACCTCCTTTTCGCCGTTGCCACAAAATGCGGTGAATAATTAATCACCAACTCGCTCGTCCATGGCCCCTTTTTTTTCTTCTGTTTTTTTCCTTTTTCTTTTTTCCGATACGATGACCCTTTCCTTAACTGAACACTTTTCCTTCCTTATTTGCTTCTTTTCTTAAATTTAAAGGGGATTTCCTTTCATTCTGTTGCAAAATCCGTTCTTTTCCGCTCTTAGGTTAAGTATGGCTGCTCTACTTCCCGTTAAATAAATTGGTGTTATCGTTGTGGTTACAGTATTGGGTTTTTGATTAAATTTTTGTACATACTAAGGTTGTAGTATGAAGGTATTTATTTAGTATTTGTTCATTTTTAGTTTTTACTTCATTTATTTTTCAAGGGATGACCAGATCACAGAGCTCCTCTCACCTCCATTTTCCGTCTTCTCTCATCGTCGAAAATTAACTCTCACTCGACCTCTGTGGCTGTTAATCAACCAGTGATGACTCTGAGACATTCACCATTATTGCCCATTACAGAGAATCACGACAGAGGAAGAGCATATAATAATTATCGATCTGGTCGCCAATGACGATTGGTTAAAAGTATAGTAAAGTAAAAAGTATACACGGTAAAAAATAACTATTTCACTGTGTCTAGCAGTCTTTAACGTATGGCTGTTGATGGCGCCAACTAATAATGGCGTGATTTTTTAAAAACTACCGAAACAACGACGTTAGCATCGTAGGAAAAAGGGTGATCTGAAGTAACACCAAGCACGTAATTGTGAGACAGTGAAGCACGTATCCAGTGATAAGGTACTTCCTCTTTACAGCCGAGATTGGAAGCTGCCTTGGCTTCGTCCTCTTGGGCAACCCGTAATTATAAACAGGGGGCTCCACTATTTCCGGGTCTAGCAATCATTAATCACTTTTTGTAACTGTATGATCGTCTGTCTGCAGCATTTTTGCTTACATGAGGGTGATAACGGCTTAAGTGTTGTGTATGCTCAGTGGATATGCGTTTGTCAAGAAATGTGTGAGTAGGATGTGGATATCTGTATTATCAAGTACACCGGACGCGATGAATATAGAGCGCGAGAGGCAAAGGCCAACTCAGAGGTGGGTTAGGAATGCCAAATGGCTGTTTTGTGGTCTTTCTTTATATTTACGTGGGTGGCAAACATCTTTCCATTTTTTATTAATGGAGCTCAGATGTGTAATTCGAAGTCATCGTTCATTTATTCTCGCATGAAGAAGAGTTTGCCTTAAAAATCATTTAAGGCTGCCTTTGTGTATGAAGTATAAGAAAAGGAAAATGAGAGAGAGAGAGAGAGAGAGAGAGAGAGAGAGAGAGAGGAGAGAGAGAGAGAGAGGAGGGAGGAAGAGAGAGGGAGGGTGGCGGAGGGTGGGGAGATTGTGAGAGAAAGAAAGAATGATACCCTACCCACCAGGATGTCATGGCCTGTTCTTGACCCCCGAGGCACGACCCTGCCATTCACTTCATCATTATCCAACATAAGTGAAACTCCCCTTTACAAACACCTTGACTATCGTCCTTACCAACTCTCCTCGATGTCCCCTGTCAACTCGAAAACAACTCTGGCTGTTGCTTATTAAACCGTATGGTAATATTCGCCCAAAAGGTAACAGGAACAGGCACCTTGACCTTGCCATACTGGGTCAGCTAAAAACCGACCTCTTGACGATGAAAGAGGGCGCAAAGGTGCCAAAGGTGGACTGCGAGGAGACCACTGAGTGATGTGACAAGAACGTGTGTATAGTGCTGATGACAGGATTTAGATACTGAGGTGACTGGAGTGTCAGCGAGTAAGATTCGCTTTGAAACAGTTTTATAACTTCTCTGGAAAGGATATTCAGCCGTTATTAACTGATTTATCTCGTAGTTAATTAGTATGAGAAAACCAAACACACACACACACACACAGAGTAATAAATAATAATAATGATAATAATTCAGTTTAATTGCATTTGTTACAGTGGTTATTCTTGGTGTGACAGGCTGTCTGTTTATTCTTGCTTGTAAACTACCCCCTGTCTGCAAGGAGTGACCGGGGTTACCATACACTGGCAGAGCGGGATGAGAACACTACCACTGCCAGTGAAGAGAGAGAGAGAGAGAGAGAGAGAGAGAGAGAGAGAGAGAGAGAAGAGAGAGAGAGAGAGAGAGAGAAGAGAGAGAAAGAGAGAGAGAGGAGAGAGAGGAAAGAGGAAAGAGAGACAGAGATGGAGGGGGCGTGAAAGAGTGAACTCGATTTATTGTCAGCGTTGACAGTGGCGTCATCTGCTGCCTCTCAGGGGAAGAGAGCAACGACACCCTGTCAGTGGCGTCCACAACTGGCAACTGGAACGTTTGTCGTACGAGAAATGAAGTTTACATACAATTCTGAGTAATGTTGTGTGTGTGTGGTGTGTGTGTGTGTGGTGTGTGTGTGTGTGTGTGTGTGTGTGTGTGTGTGTGTGTGTGTGTGGTGTGTGGTGTGTGTGCATGGCGCGTGTGTGTTTGCAAATGGGGAAAAAACACGAATATGCCAAAGGCCTTTTCGCTTTGCTCTGAAGAAGCATTATAGCAAAAAGGCCTTCGGCATATTCGTGTTTCTTGTTCTCGTTATATATATATATATATATATATATATATATATGCATATATATATGTATATATAATATAAATATATAATAGTAATATATAATATCAATATATGATATGCATATATTATATATATATAATATATATATATTGTTCTCGTTATATATATATATATATATAATATATATATATATATATATATATATATATATATAATATATATATACTACTGGAAGATGTGTGTTTTCGGTGTATGTGTTTACACAGGTAGAAGTGTGTGTGTGTGTGTGTGTGTGTGTGTGTGTGTGTGTGTGTGTGTGTGTGTGTGTGTGTGTGTGTGTGTGTGTGTGTGTGTGTGTGTGTTTATGTATATTACTATATATAGATATATATATATATATAATATTAATATATATATATAATATATATGTGGTGTGTGTGTGTGTGTGTGGTGTGATGATGATGATATATATATATATATATTATTATATATATATATATATATATATATACATGTATCATATATATATATATATATATTATATATATATATATATATATATATATATATGTAATGTATGAATACAAAAAGAATACACATACACACCATTCAGAACATACCCATACATATGTGTTTGTATATGATCGTATGAATTCTAAAATTCGACAAACAAGTAAGATTTAAAGTATTAGAAATTGTCAAATCAGTCAAAAAGTCATGTCTTGATTAGATACTGTAATAGAACAGAGTAGTGTCCCTTTATTAAGAAAAAAGGTTCAAGATTTATCATGAAAGTTGTGTTAAAGTCTCGAGACGTCAGGAAGTCCCACTGATAACGTTCTCATTTCACAGCCGCTGCCAACTGGGGTTAGAGATTACATGCTCTCCTATCTTGGAGTCTGGTATCACTATCTTTCCTTCTTTTTTCTAGAATCTTGTAGGTGAAATAACTATGTTACTTGTTTTTTTCGGTTTATTTCTCTTTCTCATGATTAAATAATCGTTTTAGGGTATAACGCACGCACGCACGCACGCACGCGCACCCCACACACACACACACACACACCACACACACACACACACACACACACACACACACACACACACACACACACACACACCCACACACACCACACACACACACACTCACACACACACACACTTCTCTTTCATCACGCTTTCTGTCCCGCTCAACAGCTCGTAGGTTTAAACGCTGTAACGGAAGAACCGCACCTTTAAACGACACGCTGAGGATGAAATAAATTCCAGTGTTTTTCGTCCTTCGCGTGTGACGTTATGCCTAGCCATGCCTTTCGTTAACTATGGTTAAGAATAGTACATGTCGCATTTGTGTGTCATCTTTTCTTCTTTGTTATACCGGATGCTGGACGAAGTTGGTGTATTGTTATTTCCAGATGTTTCGAGGACTTGGGATTTCTAATTATGACTTGATGTTCGATGACGGTTAAAACGTGGATCAACGCCGAATGGATGTCGGTGCATTTCAACAGGAATTTTATTTTATTTTATTTTTTCATCTTTGGGCGTTGTGTGAATTACCTGTAATAACTTCGCATTTAGAATAGTTTCTGCTAATGATCGATTAATATTCCAACTACACGCTATGAACCATATTGACAAAGAAATGCTTGGAATAATAGCGGTTATGTCAACAGCAAACGTAACGTATCTTTCCTGTGAGCGCGTGACATCATCCCACCAACGGTTGTCCAGGCATGTTCCTCAGGGGCCGGGAATGGGGTGCCTCCCTTCCTTGCCTCACGCCTAGGTTCAACTCGGCGTTATTTAGTGGCAAACCTTTGAACCGTAGTATTTAACCTCGTAACTACCTTTCTGTATTGTTTTTAATTTTCACCAAACACGTGCGGATCCACTTCCTTCCCGATGTAATTTACATTCAAGCGAATTCATGTTTAAAGACTTAAATATTTTTCTACACGAATTTCCAACCGCTGGCACAGTCCAGAAGGAAGCGTGAAGCAAGCCAGACCTGAGTATTCATGATTATGGCCCCGTCTTGTAGGTGAGTCGTGGAACGAATGAAGAACCATTATTCTTGTTCGCGTGTGTTGTTCTCTTGATCAGGTGAATGGTCGTTACAGGATGTTGCCAGACGAGGAGCACCGATGGCCTGGGGTCGCCATATGACTTGACTGTTAAGTATCTCGAACCGACAGCGTGTGGGTGCCTTCTCGTCTTGGCGTATTCGCAACTGGAATACGTTGGAATATACAGCGTATGTCGGGTACGGAAAATGAACTTTGGGGTTTGATTTTCTTCGAGGTTGGTAATAGTTTGTTGAGAGTAACCGACCGGATCGTCTCATTAAACCTGGAAGGAGAGGAATAAATCTGGAATCTGAAGCCATAGGTTCCAGATTGAAAAACAGTCCTAATCAGAGCGCTCACGATCACCACCTGTAGCGCGCTGTAAGTCTTCGTTGGAGTTTATTGTCAAAATTATGAGTCCAGTAAGATTTTTTTTTTTTTCGAGAAGCTAATATAACATTCTCAGTATCAAAACTTAAAAAGCAGATTTGATTATGAATCCACTGGATTGGTTGTGATTATCATACCATACCATATAATGATGAGGTAATATTGATAGAATTTATTGTTACCGCGTTGCATAGCTTTGCATAGTTGCCTTCAATACTACCGTAGGGAGATACTGATTCACGTTTGTTGTTTTATCACTTGATAGGACGAGCTTAGCCATCACCGTGAAATAGCTCATAAGGCGATCTAGATGGAACATAGGCCTAATTTCACACCTTGTGCCAGGGTGTAAATGAGCGGGGGCGGGGTGGGGTTTTTAATCTGGGTTGTGTATGAATTTTGGAATACGATCTCTCTCTCTTCTCTCTCTCTCTCTCTCTCTCTCTCTCTCTCTCTCTCTCTCTCTCTCTTTTCTCTCTCTCTCTCTCTCTTTCTCTTCTCTCTCTCTCACCACTTTCTTTCTCACCACACCCACCACCACCACCTCCTCCCCACCACCACCATCAAAAACAACAAACCATCTAACTTCCACAAAAAAAAAAAAACCACAACAAAATAGTCCCTCAGACTGACAAGAAGACATTCCATCAAACACACAAAACAAAGACACACATATTCTTCTTCACTCGTGTAGCAAACTCCCACAGTTCATGCCCGTACCTCGAATCCCCTTCAGTAAACAAGGTCATATCTCCGTATTGCGTGTGTTTAGAACTTTGTTGTTTTTGGCTCTGAACTTCAGGTGGAAAGGAATAGCATTTCAGCAAGCCTTGAGGAAGTGTTTCTCCATCCTTCTTCGTACATAAGAGCTACGGTTTTCCTGCTTTGCTGTTTGCTTTTTTTTCTCTATCGATGTGTTTATTTTTTCACCATCGGGATTGAATTATACGCCATTGATGTATTATATTATATATATATATATATAATATATATATATATATTACTATTATATATATATATATATATAATATATATATATATATGAATAGATTTTTTGTTATAATACGACTTGATGTGTGTGTGTGTGTGTGTGTGTGTGCATATATATATAGATAAAAATATATGATAGATAGATGTATAATTATGTGTGTGTATATATATAAATATATATATATGTATGTATAATATATAAATAAATATATATATTAATATTATTAATATTTTTTTTTTTTTTTTTTTTTTTTTGTTTTTTTTTTTTTTTTTTTTTTTTTTTGTCCTCATTAATACATCAGCCTTGTATAAGAATAAACAGTTTCTTGCTACAAAAACGTTTAGAAGTTATGAACTATCTTGTTCCCTTCCGTTTTCTCAATCAGTCCGTGGAATAGAACTCACACCTTGTTTATTTGTTTTGCACTCATTATGTCTCTCAATCCTTCAGTGAGTCGCTGCTTTCACTCTCGGTTTGCCAAAGACGGGCATAATCGGCCTGGCCCTTCCCTTGACCCATGAGGGCGTGACTGGCGCCTTCGCTTGCCTTGAGGCGCCTTGGGAAGATTTGCCATTTCCATTCCTATTACCTTGACGCCCTAATGACACTTAGGGGCACCACGAGAAAATGGTCTTTGGATCTTCTAACTGCCTGGTATTTTTTTGTTGTTTTTGTTTTTATATGTTCGCTCTGTTATTATTATTGTTGTTATTATTGTTGTTGTTTTGTTGTTGTTATTATTATTATTATTATTTTATTATTATTATTGTTATTATTATTGTTATTATGTAATGTATTAGCATTGTTATGTTTTTATTATTAATCTTAGTTCTTGTTTTACTATTATTTAGAATACCTAAGGATTTAACGTGAATGTGTGTATGTACATAAGATTTGTGACATGATTAAAATATTGAGGGTAATCAATGTCAGAGATTAGAGGTTTATATCTTGTATACGGTGTGGGATATTGAAAATAGTGATAATTCTTTTAACGTCGGCTATTGTTTGATTAATCCAGCACACACACACACGCACACACACACGCGCGCGTACATATTGTTTGTATGTATACTTACACACACACAAAGCTAAATCAACAGAACACAGAAACGCACGCATTCAGATCCACGTGCAGACCACTGACATGCCGCTGTCTCTTCTTCAGCCCTCGCTAGTCATACCTCACGCCCTCCCCGCCCTTAAAGCCGCCCTCACGCCCATCCACGATCATGACCTCACACTCATCCAATTACAAAGCAAACAGACGCCACCCTCACTCTCGCCGGTGGAGCATCTAGCAGGGGAAATTCGCTCTTCGGGAGTGATAGCGTAAGGGCGCGGGAAGGTAGGTTTCATGCTCGGGAAATATAAAGTGAACATCAGGGCCCCACTGTATGCATGTGTGTATGTGTGTGTAGAATATATATCGCGTGTAAGTTTGTAAATCTTGTCTATATTAAATGTAGGAAGTTCGATTAAAAGGGAAAACATACGCGAATATGTCAGGTGAAACACACAGTGATAGGGGAGAGAGAGATGGAGGTTAGAGAGAGCGTCGGAGAGAGGGGGGATGGAAAGATAAGAGATGTATGTGTGCGTGTGCGTGTGTACGCGTGTGCGGGTGGTCGGGCGGGCGGTCGTTGGTGTGTAGTGACGTGTGTGCGCGCGTGGTGTGCGTGCGTAAGAGAGAGAGAGGAGAGACCCATTTTTACATCACCGGTATCAGTTACCATAGCAACATTATCAACTCGGTTACTATCGCTGGTGACGCTAGTTTTTTTGATGATGGCATGAGTCAGTGGGTAAGATGAGATCAATATCATGATGCATCATTAGTGAATGAAACACAAGGAGTCCCTAACATGTAACCATAATAGAAATTTCTATGTGTAATTAGACACCCTTTTTTGACAGTTACCATCGTTTTAAAGTTCTGAAGATCATGCATTAAAAAAAATTCTATTATCAAGTATAGATCATAGTCATTTATTGTCCACTGAACTTACCCTCGTTGGCAGATTACGAAAATGGAAAACATAGCTTGAATTCCGACGTTAAAACAAGCAAACACTATTGTCGTTCTCTTGGTGTTGACGTCATGTGGAATGTATACATGCTCTTGCTGAGGACATGTCGTCTTTGAGAGAGAGAGAGAGGAGAGAGAGATTGAGATAGATAAATACAGAGAGAGACAGTGACAAAGAAAGACAAAATTATATATGCAGCAAACAGAAACAAAGAGAGAGATAGAATATGTATGGATGCATATATATCCATACATTCATAAACCAGAGACAAATAACGAAAGAGAGAAAGAGAGGAGGGAAGATTTACGTGCTTGAAAGCTTCCAACATCGTATTCAATTTACGCACTACTGCTTTCGAATCTTCACAACACACAAAGGACTCCCATTTGCTATGAAGGCGAAGAAACATCATACCGCGAGCAAGAAAGGTCAGAAAATGGATAAGGTGACTCCTGGTGCCAGTGCCACTGGAGACCAAGCCTGTTCCCACGGTGCTAAGTTGCTAATGCAGACTTGTTTGTATACGGTAGCGCGAAGGGTGTTAATTATAGAATATCAATATATTCTTGATTCAGCCTAAGCCATCTCTATGGGTGGGTGTGCCTTTATATGTGCATGCGTATGTGTTTATATATATATATACATATGATATATTATATATATATATATATATATATATTATATATAATAATATAATATTATATTATATTATATTATATATATAATATATATATTATGAATTATATTATATATATATATATAATATATTATTATAATAATAACACATTATATTATGTATTTTGTACAACACTAAACGCACACAAAACATACACACCACACAACACATATATATATAATAAATAATATAAACTAATATATATAATATATTCAAATAATATAATAATACATATAACCACGTGTATACATACATAATGCATATATACTACATTTATAATGCTACACAAGAATACATAATACGCTAGATAATTATTGAGAGTACTACACACATACACACACACAACACACACACACACACACACACACACACACACACACACATACACCACACAACACACACACATATATATAAGTTGTGTGTGTCTGTATCTTTCTATCTGTGCATTATACAAATATCTTTGACGGTACAGGTGGTAGATTTAAGCTTTTACTTTTTTTTTTACACATAATCGGGTGAACATTACCTTAATATCCATGTTAAAACCCTAATGAATATGATTAACGTGCCATTTCTTCAGTTGTCTCTGATCGGTTCTCAGTCACTGTCATCTCGCATCTCGGTCTCTGTATATGTCTGGACACTATAAAATCAGCTTCATTTAAAAGGGACAGGCCGAAGCCGCACGTCACAGAGGTTCGCAAACACCCCCTTTGTTGGACACCAGAGTTTAAATACTTCGCTCGTAAAGGCACAGACTTGAGATCCCACGATAAGGGTAACCCTCGTATTTTCTCCACGCTTCGTTTGCAACACACTAGACAGTATTATCAATAAAGGTAACTACAAGGAGGAAACGTCGTGAAGGTACAAGGCTTCGTTGTTTCCCCAATCGGGGTTTGGCTTTGCAAGAAGGGATTTGAAGACAAGACGGCAATCACAGGCTCTCCTTTCTCCTCTCGGGAGCCTGCGGTCGCCCCTGCCTTGACCTTGTTGGTGCTTGTGGCTGATGGCGAAGCGGAGCTGTATTCCGGTGTGCTTGGGTGGGGAGACGTCTGCCGTCGGAGGAGGGAGGCGAGGAAATTCAGGATAACACGGAAATAGGTTTGGGCAGATTGCTAACGGCTTCAGATAGAAGTGAAGTTGAAAAGGAAAATAGGTGTCTTACAGCTGAATTCAAACGAAAGGAACAATGAATATATATTTTATATATATATATATATATTATAAAATAATATATATATGTATATGTATATATTATTATCAAATCTATTATTATATATATATAATATTTTATATAATATTATATATCTATAATAACATCTATATAAAATTATATCTAATATATAATATAATTGATATAAATACAATATATATATATAAAAATAAAATAAAAAAAATATAAAATAAAAATAAATATATATATATATATATATATATATATATATATATATATATATATATATATTTTATATATATATATATAATACACACATCACAAAGGGTAACGCATGAAATATACACATATATTAATATCCACACACCACAACACACACAACACAACACACACACACCACACCATATATATAATAATATATATATTATATAATATTATATATATATTATAATAATATATAATATGTATGTATGGTAAAAAACACAAGGCACAAAATAGATTAACTGAAAAGAGGCAACGATTTGGAATCTTCCTGGTTTCCTCTTCAGGCTGAAGAGGAAAGGGAAGGTAGGCAGGTGAGGACAAATGAACGAAGCGAAGGAGTTAGGTCAGGTTGGAGATCGCAGTGTAATCGAAGGGTGCCGGCTTAAAGGAAGTCCGAGGATGTGAAAGCAAGGGCTATGGGCGGGTGAAAGCCTTGTTCAAGTTGAATTAGGCGGCAGCTTGTAAGGAGGATTCACCAGTTTTTGCGGCGTGGACATCAGGAAAGGAAGGCTACATCCATCTGATGGCCTGTTTCCCACGGATGGCAAAGGAGTTTTGGGTTGTTGTGCCCTGGATACAAGATTATATTGAGAGGCGCTTGTCTTCCCAAAATACTGTTTATCACAGGAGGCACAAGGACAGCATAGGGGGGTCAACCTCCGAGGTAGGCTGGAGGTTACTGCCCAGCTGCGACGGAGAGTGTTCACCTGGCGAATATAAACCTGCAGTTGAGTGGTGAGATGGCGACGGAGAAGTAGATCCCCTTTTCAGTGTAGGACAGGCTGAGGACGGCAGATGAGGAGTCTCTTTAGGAGAGGAGTCGTATGTGTTTGTATGTAAGAAGAATAACAAGGGATGAAACAAAAAATACGAATATGCAAGGGCCTTTTCGCTATATTTGCTTGTCCCAGGCAATTTTCCTTGTTTCTTCCCTTTCGCTGCTCTCTTTTAAATGTTGCTCGATATATCCATGCATGTATATGTCTTATGGGCGCATAAACTACCTATCTGTCTATTCTTGATATTCTATGTCTATAATCTCTATATATGTTAATATAAAGATAAATAGATATGTATTAGTTATATCGATATAAAAAAAAAAATATATAACACACATGGTATGGTGGTGTGTGTATATATATATATATAAAATTAATATAATAATAATATATATATATATATAAAAACATAATATAATGCAAATATAATTTTATATATTTATATATATATATATATATATATAATATATATATATATATAAAATATATTGTTGTGTGTGTGTGTGTGTGTTGGAATTTAAAAAAATTGTGTGTACACACACACACACAACACACACACACACAACACACCACACAAAACAATATATATATTATATATAATAAATAAATAATATATATATATATAGCATATATATATATGTATGTGATATATAATATATTCATATATATATAATAATATAAATAATAATAATATATAACACCACACCCCCCACCCCCACACCACACAACAACACACACACCACACACACACCACCACACACACACACCCCACACAACACAAACACACACAAATACACACACACACACACAAAACACACACCACACACCCACACCACCCCACACACACCCACACAACACAAAACACACAACACACACAACCACCCCCACACACACCACACACACACACACACACCACACCACACACAAAACCAAAACCACCACACCCACACACCACCCCACACACACACCACACACACACACACACACACACCACACATATATATATTAAAATATATATATATATATTATATATTATATATTAATACATATATGCATGTACCACCACGCACACACTACACATACACACCACATATATATGTATATATATGTAATTATATTACACACACACACCACAAACAACACACACACACACACACACACCACACACACACACACACACACCACCACACACACACACACACACAAAACACACACACACCCCACAAAACACACACCAACAACACACACACACACACACACACAACCACACACACACACCCCACACACACACACAACACACCCACACACACACACCACACACATATAGATATAAAATATATATATTTTTGTGTGTGTGTGGTGTGTGTGTTGTGTGTGTGTGTGTTGTGTGTGTGTGTGTGTGTGTGTGTGTGTGTGTTGTGGGGTGTGCGTGTGTGCATGCATAGTGTGTGTGTGGGTGTGTGTGTGTGTGTGTGTGTGTGTGGGGTGTACATATAAACAAATTAATATAGTACATAATACATATATACGTACATATAAACACACAATAATATTCTGTATATATAAATAAATTTTATATATATATTATATAATATAATATATTATATAATCATATGGAAAAAAAAAATACAAAAAAACTATAATATATATAAATATATATATAAAATATATAAAATTTTATTAATATATATATATATAATAAACACACACACCACACACACACACACACAACACCACACACACACAACACCCCACACACACACACACACCACACACACACACACACCACACACACACATTTTACAATAATATATATATATATATATATAATATATATATATATGTATATATATATATATTTTATATAATTTTTATACTTAAACACACACACACAACAAACACACACACACACACACAACACACACACAATAATAAAATATATAATATAAAATATATTTATATATTATATATGTATGTATGTATGTATATGTATACATTATATGTATGTATATATATAATAATATATATATATATACTACATACTACATACATACATACTACTACATACATAATATATAGTATGTGTGTGTGTGTGTGTGTATGTTGTGTGTGTTTGAGTATATATGTATCATCATGCACAAAATCACATACAAAACAAAATAGAAATCTCTTTTTAGTAACTCAACTCAGTTATCACGGATCTGAACCCGGGACAATAACAATTTTGAAAAGATAACGAATCGCTGAGTGTAAAAAATTATCCCTAATCACAGTAAGTGGTCCCCTAATCTTCATAAACAGTGTACGGGTTTAAACGGGTTTAAGGTTGTATAGTTGCAACTTTCAAATCGAGTTGGCTGCTCAAAAAGACTCGCTTGTCTATATATGGTAGTTGTAAGGTGACATCTAAACAGTTGCACAACAAATCTAGTTTTCTCGTACTTCGCCTAAGAAAATATCCAAAAAAAAAAAAGTATTATCGTTCAGAGGCACATATAACATGACGTCACCAACGACCAATGAGCGAGCGCGCTGAGGGGGTTGTAAAAGGGCGTAAAAGCGCTCTGTACCAGTTCACTTCACATCGCCTGGGTTACGCACGCTTTTCTCCATTCTTATCCTCCCCCTTGAACAAACCCCGCCAAAATGAACCGTGCTACCAAATCCGGAATCGCTGCCCAGGCTCAGGGGTAAGGTAAGGTGATATGGAGTTTTGGTGTTAAAGGTGTGTTAAGGTGAGATGCGAGGCTCCGGGCGTCTGCTAAGAGAAGAGTAACTTAGAGGGGTTTTTGATTCAGAACTACACAAGCGATGCTGTAGTATTACTACTGGGTTTCTGGGGGTAAATTTTTATGAGAGTTGGATCGATATCTTGACACGAGACCAAAACAAAGTGCATGCTTGGATACTGAACGGAGTTAAGAGGGTACTGCAATTGTAGTTTTCACCCTTTTTGATTTTGTCACGTGGCGGAAATACAGTTAACGATCAATTTGAAAATGTTTACAGTGGACTTCATATTTTGATGGTGAGTTTTTTTCACATTAACCCATTCATGATAATTTGAAGAGTGTCACTGCTGCCTTAGCTTAAAAAAACAATTTCATGTTACTCTTAAAACCTTGGATTGCAAATAGTTAACAATCTGAAGCAACAATTATATGAAAAATGAAGAGCCACTGTAACGTCATGACAGTAATTCTAATTAAAGCGCTGAAGGTAGTCGTTAAATGATTTTTCCATATAATATCTCAAAGTAATTCTTAAAATGGTGTTCAAGAAAATATAATTTTTCAGTGATTATTTACCGATTCAAACGTTTTTAAAAACACAGGAATATTGTTAGAGTATGAACCAGTACACTAAACATCTAAACAACTGTCCTACATTTTGAGTAATCGAAAAGCAGCTGCAGCCCGACTCAGGTGTAAGTGCAGGTCACAGATGTTAATTTTTTGGTAGTTGAGCGAGGCAGATTTAAATCGAAAATAAAATCCAGTGCATGAACTGATGTTGGAATGAACTCATGGTTAATTGTATTTTCAAATTGTATCACGTCTATAGTTTAGGCGAGACTGAGGTTTGTGGGCGTACATTTATTTTTAATATCGGCGTTGGCAAGGATTTTTTTGTCGATTCCCTATGAACTAGAAATAACGCTAGATAAGAATCGATAAAAAGTATATCATCAGAGTTGTGAAAGGGTAGAGGTTTTTTCAAACATCTGGTACTAGGAACTTATTTATTTATTTATTTATTTTTATTTTATCAAAATTATTATCATTATTTTTTTTATTATTTTTTATTTATTCATTTGAAGCGAGGGGGTTATTTTTTATTATTATGATCATCGTTATTAACCCTTGCATATCAGTACTGACTTCTTTAAAATCTTTAGAACCATAACACATGCATCTGGTAAATGATCAGTTTGTCATTTGATAGTAAAGGTAATAATGACAGATATTGATAGGGCTAATAATGATGATGATACGATAATAAAACAAGCCAGTGACGTAGGATGAAAGAAGTCACACTTTGTAAGGTCGTTATTGAAATGACCCATTTCGCTAGTTCTCTAAAGCCTTAGATCACGTGTCTTAAGTCACTCACCCCCCCCCCCAGCTCTCCCAAAGGGGGCGTGGCAACCCCACCCTAAGACGTGTGTATTTATCCCCCTCACGTCCCTAGTAAGTACAGGACGATGAGTCACGCCGTAGGTGAAGTCGTGACTGGAGGACTCACGACTCTGTTATCATCATCAGGAGTATGGGGTGCGGGTTGGGGGTGGGGATGGGGGTGATGGGCCGGTTATGTGAGCCAAGGGAGAAGGCTTCATGGGAAACCTGGACCGGTTTGTGTGTATGCATAAGCATACGCAGAAAACACGAGTACACATTGGTATATAATGTACCCATGCTTTATTATATCATGTTTTTTATGCTTGTTTGTGCTTGTAATTTGTATGCATATATATTGATATGTATTAAGCATTCCTATATGCACATCTTGGCATGTTTGTGCGTGTGAGTGATTATGGGAAGAGGGAAGATACTAAATCAAGCTCCGGCCTAGGCTATTGGATCTGTCAATGTTGCTGTTAGGGAGATATAGGAAGAAGCTTTTCTTGAAGCCGTTGTATAGTTTCAGCAATATATGAGGTATCCGATTCTCCTTGTGCGGCGTTTTTACAGCATTTATCTTTTCAGCGGTGATAACTGGAGCAAGATATCCTGAGGGCGGAGGGTGTATGTGGAAATGAAAACGAGACGTTAGCTTGTTTTATTTCATAATGTTTGTAGTACATTTTAATTGCCCAATGCTCAGCTGAACTTAAAACAGATTTGGCGTTCTCACACTCACCAGCTTCACTAACATCACAATCGCACATGTATGTATGAACGTGTGAATGGTGTATGTATGTATTAATTACGCACATGCACGCACAGTATATTCTGTATTATATTATATATTACATTATATTATATACATAGTTTATTTAGTATACATTCAGAACATATACTGTATATCCCTTAGAAACACATAGTGATGCCTCGGCAGGCGCGTAAGTGTTCGGAAGAGGCAGCAGCGAAAGGGAGGGGTCTTGTGTGGATTTGAAACCCGCTTTGTTCGTCAGGAGGGATAGGTTCCTTTTTTGTGGAAGGAGGATGGTCGTCTTTTCTTACTGCAGAAGGATAGGCTACTCTTTGTTGTGTCCGGAGAGAGAGGGCATTCTTTGAGCGTGTGCTTCGTTTAGCTATTTATGAGATTTATTTTGGTGCAAATATTTCATAGCTTGCGAATTTAGTATCTCTTTTGCCTGCAAGAAGTATTTAAAAAGGGCATAGAGAATTTCCTGTTAGGACGAACAGATGGCAATGAAAGGGCATTGGTCGGTCGTTGGTTCGGTAGCAGCAGCCGTGGCTGAAGGTGACCTGGGAGAGGCACGAACCTCACGGCATGACTCGGGCGAAGGCTCTGAACGTGCCCAGAGTGCGATGCCCACAGAGAGGTCGGATTTTTAACGACCTCGGGACGACTTCCAAGACGACTGGGATTTGGACATTAGACCTGGATGTCTGCCTCGAGGCTCATCGATCTGTCTGGACTCCTGGGAATCACTGCAACAAAGACGCTACTTGTAAAGGAATCGTGTGTCCGTTGAGGGCTGCTCGGGACAATGGCTTTCCACCTTTATTCATTCAATACCACCCCTCACACAATCTCTCTCTCTCTCTCACCTCTCTCTCTCTCTCTCTCTTTCTCTCTCTCTTCTCTCTCTCTCTTTCCTCTGTCTTTCCCTTTTCCTCCTTCCCGTTACCCATTCCCTTGGTGAGAGGGAGCAAAAGAAAAGAAGAGGAGAGTAGGAGTGACATGAGAGGAAAGGATGCACTTCCCAAACCCTCCGCCGGAGACTAGTCATTACGTCATCGCGTATTAAGGATGTCCTGGAGGAAGAGAGTTAAGAGGGAAAAGATGAATGGTAAAAGAGTGGAAGATCCGGCAAACGGAAGATAGACAGATAGGGAAGCAAGATAGGGAGATGAACATTTGGAAGAGACAGCACATCCGGCTGTTCACAATGGAGACTGCTGTTGCATGGAGGACGCTACGCCGGATGTGTGGAATCGCTGGTTGACAGATAACAGAGAGGCAAGAGAGATAGACAAAAGTACGTTGTAAAGTTGTAGTTACTGGTACGAGCGGGTAGTTGGGTTAACTTTGCATGTACTTACGGCAGACCGGTTTTACGGTATGCTGCTTTAGGGGGTCCTTACATCGTATTTCTGTTTAATGGTTAAGGGGTTAATGGTATATGTAGATGATGCTGGATCTTTCAAAGAAGAAGAAAAAAAAACTTTATTTTCATCTATCTCTCGAAGAGTAGTGGGGGATGGGGAGCTCGTTGGCATACCCTTGGTTAGCTTGGTGGATGGCGTCGTCTAGAGCCTTAGGTTAGCGAGGTTATGTTCAGGTACCCTTGCATAGTGTGAGAGTGACGTCATCTCTCGCCTGAACCCAAGTGAACACCTGTGAACATGTGGCGGCGGCGGGGAGGCGAGGAGAGGCGAGCGCGGTTACATGTTCCTCTGCTGGTATTGTCTTTACTAAACATCATTTTCTTTTATTTCTTTGTTTTAAGAAAAAATGTGATGATGATTTTTTTTTCTGCTTGGCTAATGAATGTCACTTGCGCATCGACTATGCGAGGAAAAGGATTGGCCTCGCATCCGCTTCCCTTGTTATGGCGGGAAGGGCCGTGTTATGTATTTTTTTCACATTAACTGAAGAAACACTTTTTCCAGGTATTGGGACATAACGTAAGAGCAGCAATGGGTCATTTACTTATTCGCGGCTGGGTTTTATTGTCATTTTGAGGATTTTAAAACCCTGTACAGTTATCTATACAATATGAAGCGTCAGATAAATGTACCAGATATATTTTACCTCCAGTCTGTTGGAAGAATATAATCTTGGCCGGAAATGTGAACCCTGACACACTACAGTTCGACCCTTGTTGTTAAAGGTGCACTAGAGTAAAAAAAGGTTAATTTCCCCGTTTGTTGGCATCAGATTCCTTTGGTTTGGGTTAAAGCAGATAGAGCACCATCTATGGATTTTCTTCCCCCATCTCTAGTGCACTCTTTTTGGGCCGACTTTCCTTCCTCCGTTGCTTTCCCCTCGCGTATCTTCGAATTACTTCGTGCCATGTAATGCAATTCAGTGATAAGTTTGGGCATTCCTTTTAGTATTGTATGTAACTCTCACCATCAGCTCTGTGTTTTCTTTTCAAAAATTCCCCAATATATATTTTTTCCAACAGGTCAACGCAAAGTACAGCGAAGAGCAGGCCGCCGAGTGCTTGGAATGGATCGCCATCATCACGAGCGCCGACATCAGCAAGTCTGGAGACGCCGACAATTTCTACGAGACCTTGAAGAATGGACAGCTGTTGTGCCAGTGAGTGTTTGGCGTCGGCACGTTCGCCTTAAAAATACGATTGAGGGTAGAGGACGCTTGATTTGTGTCGGACTTGTATGTTTCGGTTCAAAAGGCTGTTTTTTTATTGACCTTTCTTTGCACTGGTATCTAGTAATGTGTTTGTTTTAAGTCTTCATCGTCATCATCAGTAATTAGAGGGGGTTCTCATTCATTTACTTTGTTCCCAACAGGGTGATTAACGCCCTCAAGCCCGGTCAGATCAAGAAGATCAGACCTCCGCCATGGCATTCAAGTGCATGGAAAACATCACGCCTTTGTGGAGGGAGCTAAGGCCTGTGGGGTACCCACTCAGGAGACCTTCCAGACCGTCGACCTCTGGGAACGACAGAACCTTAACTCTGTTGTTATCTGCTTGCAGTCTCTGGGCAGGAAGGTATGTAGCATTACTTGCTACCATTTGTAATTGTAGTCTGTATTTTGGTTATCCATTTCTGTGAGGGAGAGTGTATAGTGATGACACTTTTAAAACGTCCTGAGTATAATTCATTATTTGTAGAAATGTTTATTGGATAATAAATTTCTTATTCCCCTTTATGGGCTTGCCATCAAGATATGCAGTATTTAATTCATTATGAATAGTATCAGTATGAATGATAAGTCTGTTGAAATTGTACTTGAGAGTGTAAATTGGGCATGAAAGTGACAAGTGCAATGATTTCTTTATTTTTTGTGTTTTTAGGGATCTCAATTTGGAAAGCCTTCCATTGGCCCAAAGAGTCTGAGAAGAATGTCCGTCACTTCACCGAGGAGCAGCTCAGGGCTTCTGAGGGCATCGTCAACCCGCAGTATGGCTCCAACAAGGGTGCCACTCAGTCTGGCATGTCCTTCGGCAATACTCGCCACATGTAAAAGCAGTCTTTGTAGACTTTCACTTTCACTTCATTTTTAAAAAAAGTAGTTCAACATAATTCATCATGCTTCTAATATGTTCCAATATATAATAGCGGGGAGGATTTCTTTTATATATAAAAATAAAAACTGAAAAAAATGCATTGGCAGTGGTATGCCTAGAAAAGGAATTTTTACAACTGCAGTCTTAGGCAAAGAAATGAATGTAAAAAAGGATGAAATCAGACATGTATCACTTGACCAATAGGTTGCTACAATTTTTATTACATTGCATAGGAACTGGTAATAATGAAGCGAAGTCTCAAGGCCAGAGAAAATGCTTTAAAGTTCTCACTGAAACCAGAATTAAATATTTTAGTGCAAGCTGATGAGTAGCACCATTAGCTCATTTCCAAATTGATGCATTTTCAATACACATCACATATTTGTTTTAACTGAAAACTGAAGGCGTAGATACATTATCAAAGAAAAATTATCCATCCAGGCTTTTTTCATATTTTACTAATTTGTAAGCTTATTATAGTACAATTTATACAGATATAAGTGTTATACATTATGCAGTATAAAATGTATTTAAATAATGTTATTCTATGAAAAAGAAATTCATATATATGAAAAGTATTCCTTATTTATCATAGTTGCAGCTCATCTGTAGCAATATAGTGAAATGAATATTGTTTCATTTTTCTTTCCTTTTTTTATTGGAGTCATATTCTCTTTATTTTACGTTACCAT
>NW_023645820.1:0-7936 GCF_015228065.2 Penaeus monodon
TGGGGCCCCTTGAATAAAAACCCTTGGAGGGTTAAAAAAATTTTTACTCTTTTGATCTTTACCAAAAACAGAAATAAAAAAAAACTTTTAGAGGCAAAAATTTTTGGGAAAAACCAGTAAAAAAAGCACAGGCTTTCGTTTTTTTTTATTTTTTTATAAAAAACAAAAAAAAATTTTGAAAAGATTTTTGGTTTTTTTTTTTCCCTTTTTTTTGGTTTTTTTTCCCCGTTTTTTTTTTTTATAGTAAGTTTTATCCTTTCCCTTGAAAAATCGAAGAAATTTTTTTTTTTCCCCCTTTATTTTTCTAGCATTTTTTTGCCGCTTTTCCCTTTTACCAAAACCTTAAATTTTTTAAAAACCTTTCTGTGTTGAAAATACTCCCATAAATTTTCAATAAAGGCCCCCCCGCAGTCGGTAAATGAAAAAAAAAGGAAAAATCATTTTTTTTTTTCATAAAAAAAATTTTTCCCCCAGAAACCCCTTTTTAAAATGTTTTCTCCCTTTTTTAAAAACAGCCTTTTAAAATTTTGTGGGGAATTTTTTTTTTAAAAAACTTTTCCCCCCGAAAATTGCCCCTTTTTTGAAAAAAAAAAATTATTCCCCCCCAAAAAAAAATTCTATTTTTTAAAATTAAATATTTTCATTTTTTTTTTTTATTATTTTTTTAATTTAAAGAAATTTCCCCCTTTATTTTTTCTATCAAAATTATTTCCTATCTTGTTTCCCCTTTTTTTTTTTTTAATGGGTTTTTTTTTATTTCTTCTTCAAGGAAAAATTTTGGGGGAATGAACCCCCCAAATTCTAAACCCAATTTTTGTTTTTTTCCCCATTTTTTTTAATTATGTTTTTTTTTATTTTCCCCCCCTTTTATTAAAATACCATAAAGGTTTTTTAAGGCCAAATTAATTGGGAAAAACTATTTTTTTTTTGAAAATTTTTTTTTGTAAAACGATTTCCCCTTTTTTGGGATTTTTCCCCTCATTTCCCCCATCCCTCATCAATTTCAATTAATCAATCAAAACATCACTATTTTTTTACACGATTCCAATTTTTTATTTAAAATTATTCCCCCAGTTATATTTTTTTTTTTTTTAAAAAAAGCCAAGCTTAAAATGCCTTTTTTCCCCCCCCCCCCCCCTTTTTTAAAAATTTTTGCCCCCCCCCAATGGGGAAAAAATAAAAGGTTTGTCTCTTTATAATTTTAATACGTTTGAATTAAACCCCCCCCCTTTCACCAAAAAAATAAGGCTTGTTTAATTTAAAAAGTCCCAAAAAATTTTTTTTTTGTTTTAAAAAACTGTTTTTTTCCCCCCCCCCCCCCAATATTATAGCTTAAAAAACTTTAAAAAAGGATTAAAGGCAAAAATCCCCCCCCGATTTAAAAACGGTTTAAAAAACCGAGTTCTATCATAAAGAAAACTATAACAAAAAAAAAGTTGAAAAAAAAAATTTAAAAGGGTTTTTTTTTTTTTTTTTCCTCGTCCTTTACTTTTCAATAATGGAAAAAAGTTTTCCCTTTTAAAAAAAATTTTCGCCCTTGGGGGAAAATAACGGGGGAATTTTTCTGATAAAAAAAAATATTCTTTTTTTTCCCGCCGTTTATAGAATTTTTTTTTTAAAAATTCCCAAAAAAAATCCTTTTTTTTTTTCCAATTAAAAAGGATCATCTTTTTCTTTTTTTTTTTTTTTTTCTCCCTCTTACGATGGGGGAAATTATTTTTTCCCCAAAAGGTTTTTTTTTTCCTGAATTTTTTTGATTTTTCACTGCCCGGGAAAAAAGTAAAAAGGTATTTCCCCGGGGCCCTTAATTTTTCCCCCAGATTTTACCCCTTTAAATTCCCCCTTTTTCTATCAATTAAATCCCAAAGCCACAGTATAATGTTTTTTTAAACAAAGACCTCTTCAAAAGGGCCCCAAAAGGGTTTTTAAAAATTACCTTTTCCCTCCCTCCCCCCCCGTTTTGACGATTTTTTAAATTGTCCCCCTTTAAAACGGGAAAAGGGTTTTCCCCCGGGAAAATTTGGATAAAAAAGCTTTGTTAGTGCATTTTGTAAATTCCCACCCATTGGGGTGAAAATTTTCTTTTTTTCCCTATTTTCTTTTTCCATGGTCAGGTTTTAAAGGTTTTTTTTTTTTCCCAAATTTTTATTTTCATCATTGCCCCCCTTTTTTTTTTAAAATTTATATTTACCTTTACGGGGGCCCCATAATGTTTCTACTTATTTAAGTTTTATTCTTTTTAAAAAATTTCCTCTAAAATTTCAAAATTTTTCCATATGCGTGTGTTATATTGTGTGTGTTTTGTGGTTTTTGGGGGGTTGGGGGTGTTTGTGTTGGGTGTTGTGTTGTTGTGTGTGTTGTGTGTTGTGGGGTGTTGGTGGTTGTGGGGGGTTGGGTTGGTGTGTGTGGGTTTGGTTAAAAAGTTGGGGGTGGGTTGTGGGGTTGGGGGGGTGTGGTGTGGGGGTGGGGGTGGGGGTTAGGGTTTATTTAATAAAACCTGAAATTTGGGTGATATCTTCCGGTTAAAAAAAGGGAAAAAAAAATAAAAACCACTTCATTATGGTTTTAATTTTATATATTTATATAATATATATATAATTTTATAATTTTATTAAAATTATTTTATAAATTTTTTATAATATTATTATATTTTAATTATACATATTTAATTGGGGAAAAGTATAAGTGGTACATTATTAGGATAAAAATAAAGGTTTTTTTACATGCATATCTGGGTAATCAAATTTACAGATGGGGGCACTGGTTTTCAGGGGATACAGCCACAGGGGGAAGCGCATTTTAAAAACCATATGTTGCCAACCAACGGGGAGGCAAAACCCCCAACTTTACTCATTTTTCAATTGTCCCCCCATACACACTTTTTTAAAATGTTTGTGGCGATTGTCCCCAACGTAAACCGTTCGAGTTTTTTTCCGTTTTTTAATTTCTTATCTGAAAAAAAAGAAAAAATTAAATATTAAGGGGTTATTCTGTAATGAAAAATGTTCCCGTTAAATTAATTGATTAACCCAAAAAAATCCCATTTCCATAATGATTATTTTAGTTTTACTTACAAGGGGATTGGTTGATTCTTCCCCTCTTTGTTCTTTCCATTTCTTTTTCTTCTTCTTCCCTACTTCTTCTTTTCGTTAGTTTTTTTTTCAAATAATTAATTTTTTTTACTTTTTCCCAAAAAATATGGTTCTTTGCTTTCAGTTTCGGTGCTATTTCCCCGATATCTTCTATTTGAGGGTTCCAGTAAGGTAATTGGGGGAATACCCGGGAGCTTTTTGGTTTTGGGGGAAAATTGAAGATAAAAAAAAATAGAGTTTTCGCCGGGGACGGGGGACGGCCCCTCAAAAACTCTGTAATTTTTAGGAAATTTGCTTTGATTTGGAAACCCCTTTTTGGATCTTGACTTCCTCCCCATCATTTCAAATGTAAATTTGGGGGGTTACAGAAAAGTTTGTTGTTGCTTTTTGTTATCCAGGGTGTGATGGGTGTTACAGAAGGTTTGTTGTTTGCTCCTTTGGGTTTTTTCCCAATGTAGATTGGGTTGTACAGAAGTTTTTTGTTTGTTGCTCCTGTTTTTTTTTCCCCGATTGTAGATGGGGGTAAAAAAAGAAGGTTTTTTTGTTGTTTGCCCCTTTTTATTCCAGATGTAAAATGGGGTTGTAAAGAAGTTTTGTTTGTCCTGGTTTTTTTTTTTTCCCAAAAATGTAAACCGAGAGTAAAAAAAGAAGGGTTTTCCCTTGTTGTTTTTTTTATTATTTCAGACGTAAGGGCCCGGGGAAATACAGAAAGCTTTTTTTTGTTGAGAAAACCCAAAGAATGAAAAAAATTTGAGTCCCCCCCGCCAGAAAAAATGGGCTCAAAACTCCAGTTTTAGTTTTTTTTTTTAGAATTTAAATTTGACTCAATATTTCCAACCCTGATTTTTTTTTCCCCTTGTTTTTTTAGAACGTGGGAAAGGGATAAAACAGAAAAATTTTTTGTTTTTGGGGAAAAATGAAGATGAAATATGAGTCTCGCCAAATTGAATGGCCTCATAATCTGTATTTTTTCAGAGTTGGGAATAAATTCTGTAACCTGATTCTCCTGGTTTTTTTTTTTCACCTCGGAGTAAAACCGCCCCCATTCTCTGTATAAAAAAATCTTCAAGACCAGGCTCTTATCCTGAAAATACCGGGCCCCCTCCGCCCGTCTGGTTTTTCCCCAAAAATTTTTTTTCGGATACAGCCCCTTAAAAAATAAACAAACAGGAAAAAAAAACCCCATTTTCCCCCCGTAAAAACCCCGGGGCCCCTGTCCCCAAAAAAAAAAATCCCATCAAAAAAATCCCCCCGATCCTGAAAAAAAGGATTTTTCGGGGTTATCTTTCCAGAAACTGTTTTTTTTTCTGCCCCATTTTGGAAAGGGGGGCTTTTTTTCGGGAAAAACCCCCCAATACACGTAAATTTGCTATGGGGTTATTTTTTGGGAAAAAAATTCTTTGGCTGAAAAAAAAAATAAAAAAAAAGGAAAAAAAAAGGTTAAAATTAAAAATTTTAAAAAGGGGAAAAAAATTAATTTAAAACCAAGTTTTACTATTATTATTTTTTTCAAAAAAAAGGGGAAAAAACCAAAAATTTTGGAAGTTGGGATTTAAAAATTACTTTTTATTGAAAAGAAAAAAAACCTGGAACCCTTTTTTTTCATCATAAAAACCAAAAACTGCTTAGGATACCATCTACGTTTTTTTTCCAAAAAAATGTCCCCCCCCCCCCAAAAATCCCCCTTCCCAAAAAAAACCCCTTTTAAAAACCGGGAGTGGAAAAACAAAAGAAAAAAAATCCCCCTCAGAAACCCATGAAAAAGGGAATAATGGGAAAAATTTTTTTTTAACCCAAAATGTTAAATTTTTTTTTTAATCTTTTTTTCTTTTTGGGTTTTTAATTTTAGTGATATTTCTTTTTTTATAGAAAAATGGGTTAATTTTTTTTTAAAGTTTTCTTAAAACTAAACAGATTTTTTGGAAAATTTTTAAAACCCCCTGCCCTTAAAAAACCTATTTTTGGTAATTATCCCCACTTTATAATCCCTTATTATCAAAAAAAACGGTTAAAAACCCCAGTTAGAAAAAAAAACCAGCTTTCCCCGGCCCCCAAATTCCCCTTTTTTAGATTTCGAGCAACACCCTTCGGGGCCAGTTGACCCTAATCTCCATCTGCTATTTATGTTCTTTAATCTTCGCGTAAAAACGGCCCGGAATGGGGGAGGACAAAATTTTTCCTAAGGGAAACCCCCCCTGTGAAAAAGAAATTTATCACAGGTTAAAAAAAAATTTTTCAATTTTAAAAATTTTTTCCCCGAAAGAGAATATAAATGTTCCCAAAAAAATTCAAAAAACTAATTCCCCCCACCGAATAATATAGTCAAAATTTTTAACAGGGGATTTTTAGGGTTGGACCCCCCCCCATAATGTTTTCCCCTTGATGAAATTCCCCCCCTTCTCCAGACTGAAACCCCGGTATTGCCAGGTAAAACCCCCCCCCCTAAGAAATCCCCCATGAAAAATGGGAAAACATTTTTCCCCACCCGGCCGACCCCCCCGATTTTTGGGGACAGGTGGGGAAAAAAAAGGGCGCTGAAAATTTTTTTTCCCCCCCTGGTGTGTCCCCCCTCGTTTTCCCAGGGCTCCAACTATCCCCTCTGCAAAAAGACAAACCCCCCCCAAAAGTGACAAAGTTTTTTCCCCAATAAAAAAAAAAATTTCCCCCCCGGCGGCCCCCAATTTTTTTAAGGCTGTAAAAAACCCTTTTATGTGGCCCGTCCCCCCATGAAAAAAAATTTTTCCTAAAAATTCCCCCTGCTTTTTCCCCCATAAAACTTAAAAAATTTTCCCCCCGTAGGTGGGTGAAGGGGCATGGTTCCCGTATAAAGCCCTTAAGGCCCCCTTTGGGGAAAAATGGCTAATTTTTTCATTTCAAAAAAGGGGGGCCCCGTTAGGAAAATTTCCCCTTTTTTTCCCTTGTGGGGGGTTTTTTGAACATTTTGTTTAAAAACCTCTGAAAAAAAATTTTTTTTTAAAAAATCAACCTTCTAAAAAATGCAAACAAAAAACCCCTCACTTTATCCCCCCCCTGTTTTTTAATTTGGGGAAAAATCCGGCTTTTTTTCCAATTGTTAATGTTTTAATGGGAAAAAATTTCCCCCCATTTTCCCCCCCTGAACTGGCCCAAAACCCCCCATGCCCCCTGTCCTCTTGAAAAAAAATGTCCCCCCCCCCCCCAAAAAAAAAAAAAACAAAAACCATTTACGTTTCCCCGGGGTTTGAATCCCCCCGGGATATTTTTTTTTTACAAAAAAAAAACTGAAAAGTTTTTTTTCCCCATTTTTTCAAAATATGGTTTTTTTTTTAACTTTCCGCCTAATTTAGTCCCCCCGGGGGGGGGGGGAGTTTTGCCCCCAAATTTTTTAGTTGGGAATAAAAATAAATAAATAATTTAATAATAAAAATAAAATAATAATGTTTTGGAGGGAAAAAGGTCCCCCAAAAAAGCCCCAAAAAAAACTTTTTTTTTTTTAAAATTCCCCCTTTGTTTTTTTTTTAATCCAAAACCCCCGCCACCGCAAAAAAAAACACCCGACTTGGGATGCCCCCAAAAAAAAAAAAAATTTTTTTGGAAAGGAAAAACCCCTTTTTTTTAAAAATTTTTTTCTTTTTTTAATATTTAAAAAAAAAAGGATTTTTTTTTTTTTTTTTTCCACAATGATCCCCAAATAAAAAAAAATGGGGCCCCCCAAAAAAAAAAAAAAATATAATAAAAAAAAAAGGGAAAAAAAAACTGGAAAAAAATTAAAAAAAACCCCTCGAAAAAGGTTTGATTTTAACTGAACCCAAAAAATTTTTACTTATATTTACTACCCCATGGTAACCCCAAAGGGAAAAATTTTTTGTCCCCCCCTTTTTTATTTTTTTTTTCGCTGAAAAAAATCCCCCCTGAAAAACCCCCAAAAAAAAAAAAAAAAAAAAAAAAAAAAAAAAAAAAGGTTTTTTTGAATAATCCCGAAAGAAAAAATTAAAAAACCTTTCCCTATATAGATTCAATTCTCATAAAATAATCTCCACAAACATCCTCCAATATATTTCGGAATTGATATTTTGTTAAATGGTGTTTTTTTCTCGGATTTTTTTTTTTTTTTTCTAACAATTATTGAACTCAACTGAAACCTAAATAAATAAAATAAAAATGATACTGCTTCTAGTAGCTGTTGCAACGTTTTGGACTACCTTCACTTGAAATTTAAAAAATGGTTTTGTGATATTTTGAAAAAAGTCTCTTTTCCTAGGGTTCGTCCCTTTTTCCCATATGTTATTGAACATAGAAAAATATATTTTTATTTCTGGAATCAGAAAAAAAAAGAAGAAATTTCTATTTTTTTATGGGTCCCCTTTTGATATTTAATGGAAAAAAAAATTTTTCATTTTGTTATTGTCCCCGATACCCTTATTTTTTTTCAAAGATCTTCCCCCAATAAGTTTTTTTGGAAACCAAAAAAAAAAAAATTGTATTTTAAAACAAAGTATAGAACATCCAAAAAATATATTTTGATTTTTAGAAAATTGGGAAAATTGGTGTTTTTTTAAAATTTTTATAAAAATAAATTTTTTTTTTTCTTGTTAAAATTTTTTATTTGTTGTTTTTAATTAAAAAAAAAAATTTTTTTTTTGAAATTTTTAAAATTAAACAGAAAATATTTAAAAAATATAAGAAAAGTTCCCCCTTTTTCATCAATAAATTTTTTTTTCCGGGAAACCAAAAAACCTTTTTCTCATTTTTTTTTGGGAGAAATTTATTTCAAAAAGATTTAAAACAATTTGAAAGAAATATAATTATTGAAATTAAATATAAAAAAAAAATAAATCTCTTTTTTAATTAATGATCCAAAATGA